>NC_079205.1:33354949-33434949 GCF_026745355.1 Beta vulgaris subsp. vulgaris
GGTCAAAAAAAAATTTATCATTGAATTCGAAAGATATCATAAATTTTCAACAGAATCTAAACTACAAAACATTAGAAAAGAAAGAGAAGCTTAACATTACAAACAAAATGGAGACAAACATAATATTATATTAGAAAAGCTATTAATTCTAACCCATTAACAAAAAAAAAAATACAGAGACAAGCTTAATAATATATCAGAAAAACTTAACATTAATTCTAATACATTAACAAAAAAAAAATAAAGAAACAAGCTTAACATTACATTAGACAAACTTAATATAAACAAACAAAATTAGAACTAAATAATGTAAGTTTTCCTCGTTTTCATCTGTGTTTCAGTCATTTCAACCTTCATCAACTTCCTAAAACAAAAAAACAGCACCATGAGAGGCCAACCCAAAAAAACCAAAAAAACGAAATAAAAAACAGATCTAAAAGAAAGAGAAAAGAAAAACGAAAAAAAAAATTAAATAATAAAAAAACGAAAAAAATAAACAAATCAGAACAATTGAAAAACGAAAAAAAAAAACAGATCTGCGAAATGAAGAAAAGAACGATAAAAGAAAAATGATAAACAGATCTGAAATAATAAAAAAACGAAAAAATAAAATAGACAATGAACGAAAAAACCAGAAATAAAAATAAAAACGAAAAAAAACAGGAACGAAAAGAAAACAAAATTATAAACAAGGCTTATGAACGAAAAAAATTAGAAACGAAAATAAAAATGAAAAATAAACTGATGAACAAAAAAATGAAAAACAGATCTAAAAGCCAATGAAGAAACAGTAAAAAAACGAAAAACAGATCTAAAAGCCGATGAAGAAGAAATCTCGAGGATGAGTGCCGAGGAGCACGACTGCAAAGAACGACGAACGGCGACGAAGAAACGTTGCCGACGAAGAAACGTTGCCGACGGCTGCAAAGAACGACGAAGAAACGTTGCCTACGAAGAAACGTTGCCGATGGCTGCAAAGAACGACGAACGGCCGACGAACAAATCTCGAGGGGTTGGCGATGAAGACACTGGAAGATGAGAGGAGTAATGAGTGTGAGTGGTTGAGAGGTTGAGAGGTTGAGAGGAGAGAGAAAATGGCGAGGAGAGGAGGGGATGAGTGTGAGAGTGTGAGGGTTTGAGAGGAGAGAGAAAACGGCGAGTAGAGGAGTGATAAGAGTGAGACTGTGAGGGTTTGAGAGAAAATGGCTGGGCAAAAAGGGAGGATGAGAGATTTAAAGGAAATCCGCGTGCTTTTTTTTTGGTAAGTGAGTGGAGCAGACAATATTGCTGCGGTTTTCGGCGGGAAACCACAGCAATATATTTTAAAATATTTTTTTATTATATTGCTGCGGTTTCCCGCCCAAAACCGCAGCAATATTAGCTATTCCAGGCCCCACATTTTTTTCTAAATGTATTCGTCGAACAATATTGCTGCGGTTTTGGACGGGAACCGCAGCAATATTGTTATTTTCTATTTTTGTTTTTCTTTTTGCGTGTTATATTGCTGCGTATAGGTAAAACCGCAGCAATATCACCGCAGCAAATAGCATTTATTCTACTAGTGACTAGATTGGAGAGGTTTGATGCTGAGTTCCAAGGTCCGAGTACACATTCCAGGACCCTTGAGCAAAAGAAGAATTGAAGACTTGGCATTTCGATCCAAGAACAAATAAAGTGGTCAGGCCCGGTCCCTTCGGGCGGCCTAGCCTGATCGGGCGCCCACGACAAACAACAATCAGTTTGGTTGCGGATCGGGCGCTTTCGTCCTGTCGTTATTCGTTGTTGAAGCCCGATCGGGTGTGCTTGAGAGTGTTGTTGTGTGCGCTACTTAGGACAGTTAGGCGGCCCGGTGACATCGAGAAGGTCTGGCCCGATTGCATCGGGATGCTGGTCATTTTAGGCGGTGATGCGATTTTTGAGCCCGATTCCATCGGGCATGCCTAGCCCGATCGAGCGGTTAACCCGACATGCGCATTTAATGATTTTCGGGCTATTTTTATAATACTTTTCCTATTGTTTTAGGTGTAGTATGAATAGCCAAATCAGAATATCTTTTATTCATCTTTGTTCTAGCCCTTGTTTTTCATAGTTTTCTCTAGACATTAATTCAAGAACCCTAGATTATTACTTTTCGCTTTGGATTCAAGATCAAACCTTTGGATTATTCGCAAGTTCAATATAGTTCTTCAGTTTGGTAATCTTCTTTTATTACTCTCTCTATTATTGATTAGATTAATCTCTTAGTTAACTGCATTTATCTCCAATTAAGTATGAATTTTTTTATTAGTTTTGTTATTGTTTTCATAAATATGAGTGAGTAGTTCTATTTCTAGGATTGTGGGGATCTATGTATGCAATGAGGGATTGATAGATTAGTCTAATTGCCTTGTATTTCAATTGTTTCATATGGTTGAATCGTTCATGCTAGATTTATAAATTAGGCCTGATTTGTATTTCTAATATCGCAATGCTGAATCTGCTTCGAGAGGAGAGATACCGTATAGGCTTTCAATCATTAGGCAGAGTGATCCTTGACCATGCGAGAGCGGCTAGGTGATCTTTGAGGGAGGTAATGTTCGAGAGAAATTACATGTGCCCTAGATAAATTGACATTATTAGGTAGTTGTTCTTCGTCCCTGGTTTTCCGAATTGTATGCATAGTGATCCATAATCCTAATTCTTTATTAATTGATTCATTCCCTTGTATTTAATTCTGTTATTTGCTTAGTTTAGTAACACAACCATTTTCATCCAATTTAGTTAGTATAATATTAGAATTCAGATATGATAGTATAACTTTCTCCCTATAGATTCGATCATGACTTCCCTAACTACTAGTTAGTGGAACTTAGTTTATTTTTGATTAGGTGATACGACTTTAGCCTGTCAACGTCAGCCTGCGCTAGGCGCAACTGGCGCGTGAGGCTCAATGTGGTTTTCCCTATAAATAGGCCTGATTTCTGTACAGATTTAGGAACGAATTTCTCACATTAACACACTTCGAACTCGACGAATATCTTACAAACCTCTCTACACATAATAAAGCTTCCCTACAAAACTCATTGTTTCAAACACAAACACATTCGATCTACATACATTCAGATATTCAGATTTTCAGGCTTCACGATTACTCGTCCTGAAGGTTGTGAATCTCGCAGACCCAAGTCATGGTATAATCCTGAGGGTCCTTAAATAAATTCTCTATCTTTATATTGAAGTTACTAACCGTTTACTTTCCTGATGTAGATCTTTAATGTAAAATTGTCCTATTGTATATTCTAACCTCTAATCTATACTTTATTTTATGTTCATATGATTCTTGCCTTTGTATATTATACGTCTGCCTGATCATTCTATTCATATTATATGATTGTTCTTGCTTTATTTCTTTTATCACCTACATGTTATTATTGCTAAACGAGATCGAAAAAACTGTTCTAACATTAATCATATTAATTTAAGGATAGGAGTTAGCTCAAGTGGGTAGAGCGCTCCCCCTTGGCCCCTGAGATCAGGGGTTCGATCCTTACCCCCAGCATTATGCTGGGGTATTTCCTTAGCATGCTATGCATGCCTTACCAGCCAATGTATTGGTGTTTCCTACAGGCTAGTAGCCTTGTAGGGGTTAGCCCTTGGGCTGACTCAATTTCCTTAAAAAAAAATTAATCATATTAATTTGGACAACCTGCTAGGTTCCATGTATATTGATTGCATAATAACATATCAATAAAAAATAGCCTTTTAATGTGTGTCCTGAACCAATATAGACTAATTACTTTTAGGGTGTTTAAAATATTATATAATTATTCTTTGGCATAAAATCTGTAATGAATCGATATTTAGTAGACGTCAGCAATGGGCAATATGGTTCCTGACTGCATTGTACCCTCACCTCCGAACTCAATCTCTAGTTCATTTTGCCAATATATGGAGTCTAAAAGGGGAAATCTACATTGGATAATTTGTCCCTGTAGTTTCCCAATATCCAATTAGGTTTATGAGTCTTTCTTTAAAGACTTATTGGCGACTTCCAAACATTTTCAATACAAAAACCATTATTATGGAGTAGTCAAATCTAATACGCGCTCACACCGTATATGCGAAATGAAAACACACCTACACACCCCCCAAAAAAATCATTTCAAAATTTACCATTTCTCATAATCAACTCCCTTGGGAATTGAGGCAGGGAGCTTTACCTTCTGCTCAAACACAACACCACATCAAAAACCTTTGTGATATATTTCTCAACATCACAAACTTGAAGTTCACCTTCTACTCCTGAGCTCGAAAATGGCGGTAACCCACTGATCTTCTTTCTCCTCCTCAATTTCAATTACATTTCAAGTTTAACCCCAAATATTTACCCCCTAACTTAGATTTAGGATTCAAAGAGCAAGTGGAGGTTATATCCCTTCCCCTAGTAGGAAACTACTCATAAATCATGGAAATAAAGCAAACAAAAGTTGAAATAACTTCTTCACCATAACCATGGAGGAAAGAGAAAAGGGATAAATAATCAACTAATAAAACAAGATCTAAGTAAACAAAGCATAAACTAAACAAGATTAGAGGAAGAGAAAATGAAATAAACAAGAAATTACCAACTTTTATTCTTACATAAATCTAAAATGGAGTTTCAAAACTTCAAAACTCAACTTTCTCTCTCCTAGGGTTCTAAAGTTAACTACTAACACAAAATTAAATCTTTATAATCTCAAAATAAGTAGCTTAACAAACCAAGCTTAATTACAAGAAAACCCCAAGATAAAAATCATAAAGAAAAGAAAATCATTCCGGAAAAACCCAACGACTTGACCCGAGCGCTTAGGTGGACCTTACCCCAGCGGGTCACTCAAACGACCTAGGAGGGTGGCATCATCAGGAACTAAGCTTGCTGGCTCAAAGGTGGACCCGGGCGGGTCAACTCAATCCGAGCCCTCGTGTCAGTTGACCCAGGCGGGTCCCCTAGCAAGGAAGAATTAGGTTGTTGTCAAGGGCTGACCCGGGGCGGGGAAGGTCAGGGGACCCGGACCTTCTGGTCAGTCTTTGATCACCTTCTTCTCCTCTTTTAAGCTTCATTGATGCTTCCCTCTTCGATCCCTTGTCCCCGGGTTTGTGCAAATGCCTCCAAACCTGATCACATGCCCTTAAAACATACCAAACACCAAAGAAAGAGCACAGAGGAGGAGTATTGCATAAATTTAAAGAAAACAGAAGCAAATTAGTTTAAACTAATCTAAAAACTACTACAAAAACAACTAAAAATTATCAAAAAGCCAATTATATAAACCAAACATAAGTTATAGAGGCATTTCTTGTAAATTTTGTTAATGTTAGTTTCTCTTTTTTTTCTTAAGTATATAGTTATTGTTGTTATAATATGTAGTTAGGTTTAATACAAGAAATTTGAAATAAGTTACTACAACTTTTATTACCTTTAACTCTTGTTTTGTAATTTTAGGATGATCTAATTTATATCTAATGTGACAACTACAATGATTAGTAATACTTAGATACGGGATACTACAGGTTTTCATGTCTTGTGTTCACAATCATTCGGTATTAGAGTGGGCTTGTAAAGTAAATGTTCACGCAACTTCAACAAAGCCTTTAAACAAAGGTTAAATTATCGATTAATAGCTTTTTCACTTCTAAAAAAATTGGCCAATAGGCCTATTATTCTTATGGTGAGCCAATGTGTATAAAAACATAGCAACTATCTCTTGTATAGACATATTTCTAGTTCCACTCAATCCTGCCACGTCTCTAAGCATCTCACAAAGGATATGATCAAATGTATGTCTATTAACACAAAAGCCATTTTTACAACTCATCACTCTCTTTTATCAATGCATTCAAGACCATTAAGTGTAATTTTTTCCTGTTGTTATCCCTTGACCTTAGTTGTATAACTGTAGCGATGCTTAATTATCATCATATGCCAAACTTAGTGCATCATCATAACTACCACAACCATTGTAGTAACTAAATGAAGTTGTTTTAGACTTCTTATCCTTCCCTACCGATTGCACAAGACGAGTCATATTGAAAACCTAATAAGAAAAGTCATCACCAAATTCACAATATCAAACTAGTTACTACAACTTAGACCTCTGAATTCCATGGATTAATGAGATAATCATGGGTATGTAAAATTCAACCTAGCGTTATCTCAAATCTGACGATCATCTTTCAAGAAAAAAGAAAAAAATCAACATTCTCATCAAAAACTTCACCCTAAACGTCAAAGAAATCAACACATATAACATTTTCAATAAAAGATTAAACAGCTAATAGTCTAGAAGAAAATACCCTAAACAAATGAATTGCAATTTGCAGTTTGTTGGTGAGTTGAAAACCTATAACTATAATCAATTATATAGAAAATTGCACACACAAAGAAACTCCCGCAAATTTGCATACATAATCGCAAATAATAACCAATTTGAAAGAGAAAAATCAACAAATTTCAATTGAAATTCATGCTTCAAAAAAATTGAAGAGTTACCTAAGAAAAAAGAGCAAAGCGGAAATGAAACATGACATCCTAAGATCGCCGGAAACAATAGAGTTCTTCTAATCATTGCTTGCGAAGAAGCGACGACGAGAGAAAAGTGTGAAGAATATGAAGAAGCAACAACGAGATAACGTGATTGATAGAAAAATGAATCTGGAGGGTAAGGGTTTTTTGTTACGGGTGTAATATGGAGGGTAATATTTTGGGGGTTTATGTTACACTCAAGTAACGGTAATGGTTAACCCACAACCCAAACTAAACAAAGAGTAATGGATTGAGTAAGCCAAATCCATTTCCAAGCCTTAAAAAAGCCAAACCAAGCAAAGCCCAAAAACAAACAAGAAGGGATTTTGTTACTTGAGAGGGAGAGGAAAGTAACAAATTGGAGAAATCCATTACCATCAAGTAATGGTAAATGATTGACGAGAAGTTGAACCAAATAAGAAAAAAGAGAATTTGTAATTGATTCCCTTCCTTGGAACCCAAAAACAATAAACCAAACAATACCTAAGACGAGTGGTCCCAAGCCGCAAATTGATCCTGCACCGAATCCTACACCTTGCCCAAAACGGTGTCGTTTGATGGTTTTAGGGGAGCCAAAATTTGGCTGACTTTTGGCAGTATTTTTGAAAGTGGGTCAGCTCTTTCTCTCTCATCACTCACTCATTCACTCTCTTTTTCTCTCATTTATTTCCTGAAACATTTTTTTTAATGTACAAATGCATATGGTTTGGTGTACAATAATATACGAGTGTACGTTTGGGGATTTTCAGTGATCAAAGTAATGACCATCAGTG
The DNA here is from genome assembly GCF_026745355.1 of Beta vulgaris subsp. vulgaris. Lineage (NCBI taxonomy): Eukaryota > Viridiplantae > Streptophyta > Magnoliopsida > Caryophyllales > Amaranthaceae > Beta > Beta vulgaris. The sequence continues at coordinate 33,362,267 of NC_079205.1, forward strand.
TACATTGTGACTTATCCTTATTTACGTTGGTTGCGGTACCTTTTTTTTTATTATTATTAGGCACCTGGAGCACTATGAGGTATGAGACTGTAATTGTACATATTGAATTTCATTAGTGAATAAACATCAAACACACCAGTGTATAAAGATGGCAAATTACTCACTTAACATCAGCTTCAGGAATTAGGTTACTTTCAACTGGGGGGCTGTCATTATACATTTTGATTTTGTTAATGAACAACCATGAAGCCAAGAATGTACAAGGAGGTTGAGTGTGGAAAAGAGAGAAGTGCTGAACAGTATATGGGGGGAAATGATGGCGGTTGACATCAAATCAGTTATTAAATGGTGAACAGTAACTGTCAAATCAGTTACTTTTTGAATTTTCGACATGTACACTGGATGTAAAAGGAATGTACATTGGCTGTCAAATCAATTACTTTTTGCATGTTGAATGATGCGTTTCATTTTTCCTGCCTTGCGTTTTGGAGCTGGTGTAGAATGCTCATCCTACACCTCGTACCAACATCTACTAATTGGTCCCAAGCAATTATAAATTAGGGACAAGGTTGGAACTAAAGAATTTGTATGAGGTAATTACGAATTCTTAGGAAGAGTGATCCCAAGCATCTGTAAACTAGAAATAAGATTGAAACTAAGAATTTGTATAAGGTTATTTACGTTTAAATTTGAAATTTTCCAATACCAATAGAAAATACAACACGAATAAAAGAGAACGGAAGAATGATGAATGTAAACAAATAGACATTCTTTCGAAATTGAGCATTTCTGAAAATCAACTCCCTATGCTCAAACACAACACCACATCAAAAACCTCGGTGATCTATTTCTCAACATCACAAACTCTGAGTTCACCTTCAACTCCTGAGCTCAAAAATGGCGGTAACCCACTGATCTCCTCTCTCTTTCTCCTCAATTAGAATTACATTTCTGAAACAACTAACTCACACACTCTCTCTCTCTCTTTTGGCAGGACTCGTCAGGTATGACGCTGATGGATCTGATGACGTCGGACCCTAAGGCAGCCCCACCTCAATCATCTTCATCTTCAACTTCATCATCGTCTTCAGCGGCATCAGCGCCTCCACAAATGGCGGGCATGCCACCGCCTTCATCGCTTGGGAAACCGGTTACTGATCGGAAAACCAAGAGGACTACGCTTATGCAGATTCAGAATGATACAATTTCTGCTGCTAAAGCTGTCCGTGCTAATATCTTGCCTCAAAAGCAGAAGAAAAGGGTATTTTTTTTTTGTTTTTGCTTCTTTTTGTTGGTTTGATATTCGATCTTAGTCTGATTTTTGAGTAATGTAAGGTACCATTGGAAAATTTGGGCTCTGTAGTTTATTTTTTTTGAATGTGATTGTTGAGTTTGCATGGTGAAGTGAAGGGAGTGGGTTGGAGTTAAATTTTGGGTCTGAATTTGTGAATAAGATTGTTGAATTGGAATGTTAATTTTGCGCGCTTTTGGTGATTCGAGGCTTCCTTGCAGCTGTGAAATTGGTTCATAAGTTACTTTTGTATATAAAGCTAGATGAAGGTTGTTAAGGTGAATGGAGAAGGTTACACTTTTCATCTATTTAGCCTATTTACATTATACTGACTTTGGTTTATTGTCGCGGTGTTGTGTTACAATTGTTTGTGTTATTTACTAATCTTGTCTTGCTGTACATTATTAGCTTTTTACTTTGCTACAAATTGTTATTATTCTAGTGATTTTCAATCTTTTGGTGCTGTCTTTAATAATTGGTTTTTACAGCCGGTTTCATATGCACAACTTGCAAGGAGTATACATGAACTAGCAGCTACTTCTGATCAAGTATGTACTGAGTATATCGCGCTCTCCTTTATTTCTTTCCCTTCTTTAACTATGTTATTTTCTGTGGTTCTAATTTTTTGGGTATACTCTTGTAGAAAAATTCCCAAAGGCAGTTGGTGAATCATGTATTTCCAAAGCTTGCTGTATATAACTCCGTTGATCCGTCATTGGCTCCATCCCTTCTCATGGTAAGGTTTATTTTGTTATTCCATGGAAGGAGATTAACCAAAAAGAAAAGGTTAATTAAAGGGGTATTGCATATTTTCATGTTGATGTGTGAAGTTAATTGTTATGACTTAGAATCTAACATGGGAGATGAAGTCGACTCTCAAGAAGCAACGCGAAGTTTGCTGTAGAGTTTGTCTAATGTTCTTAGTTCTTTTGCTTAGACCTTGGTTATGGATAGAAGTAACATGCATTATTGGCTTCAAGCTCGAAGCTCCTTGAGTTTCTCTCCCTGGATGATTGTGTTCAGCTTTGTAAGTAAGGAGACTATAGAGCATCTGGTTGCTGCCCGGTTGTCCAGTTGTGTTTGGATTTTTTTTTTGTTTTGCTGATCAGAACTGGGTGTGCTTGGCTACTTTTGAAGACCGGTTGTGAGAGAGATATGTTGTTTTGGTGATGAGTGGATGATATGGTGTGCTTCATTTCCATATATTTTGATTGGAGATGGTTTAATTTGGATAGGTGAGTTCTTTCTTTTGATATGTTCTTTTGGTGGTAAGAATGTCTGACCATGCAGATTTTGTTGTGACTAATTGGGGGATCTGTGACTACAATTTTCTTTTTGAGAACATACTCTCCACTTCTCTCTAACACTATTTAACTTTCACCCCTATAAAAACATACTGTTTATGGAAAGAGCAAAGACCGCATACTGTGTTTGAATTGAGAAGCTCAAACTTACTCTGGAATAGTTTACTATTTAATTTAGTAAACTTTTTTGTCCTATTTTAAACAAGGTTGACGCCACTAGAAATTGAAGGAGAGCATTATCGGTTTGTGACAGAGTGTTTGTCTTTCTGGAGTGATGAAGGCTAGTGGGCAAGAATTCAGATAGTCCTTTGGAATTAATTTTGTGAGGAAGTTTATAGAAATAACATTAAGTGGTTTAAATTTAATAGAAAGGAGGTTTGAAAGAGAAGGATGAAGAGATGTTAGCTTGCCGGAGTGTAGAATATAGTTCCATTGGCAATTTCGGTGGTGCAGTTGGAAAGAAGGAAACAAAGGAGTTTTTGAGGATAGAGATTGCTTGTGTCATGGTTTCACGTGCCTAATCTCGAGGTTATTGTATAGATGGAGGCAAGATTTTGGAGATACTCTGTGATGTTGTAGATAAACTGTTATATGTAGGGACGTTAATGGGGCAAAGTGGTTGTGGACGATAACCCCACAGTCATCCCCACTCATCAATGCAGGTGCAAAACCCAAAATCATCCCTGCTTCAGTGGGTGCAAAATTACAACCATCCGCGCTCTGCTGAACTGACCTTATTGAGAAAATGATCCTCTGTAGAGTTTTGTGCTTTTCTAGGTTTTTCACACCTGATTCTAGCTTCTCTTCTGTAGTTTCTATTGCTTTGTAGATTTTCTACAGGTCTGCGTCCTTTGTTGCTTTTTCTGCAGGCTTTGTTCGCCATCTTCTCTTGAATTTCTGATATCTTTTAGCTTTTTTTTGGTGACATTGCATAAATCCACGAGTTTGATATGATATAGGTCAATTAGAATTTTTCTTACACTGCCTAATTTCCTTTGTTTAATAAAATGCACATGTGATTGGTAAGTGGTGAAAACATATATTCCAGTAAGCCAATAGTTTCAGTTCCTTTCTGTATGACTTTTGCAGCTTGATCAGCAGTGTGAAGATAGAAGTGTTCTGCGATATGTCTATTATTACTTGGCAAGAATTTTATCAGATACTGGTTCCCAAGGTCTAGGTACTGGTGGTGGCATCCCGACTCCTAACTGGGATGCTTTGGCCGACATTGATGCTGTTGGTGGGGTTACTCGAGCAGATGTTATTCCGAGAATCATCCAGCAACTTACTACCGAGTCTTTAAATGAAGATGTTGAATGTGAGTTCCATCTTTTGTTTTACCTGTCTTAAGTTTTCTTGTTTTTCTGTATGACTCATCAAATTTTGAAGCTCTTGCAATCTACACTATATAGGTGACAGAAAGTGTTATCACACCACTTGTCACCCTCCACTTCACAAATTACATGGCTTTATGTTACCATACACACACATAAGTACATATCGTTTCCACTTAAGTATTTAACATTTGAACCCACAACCTCATGTTTAATAAGGTAGACCATTTACCACCACTCCAATGGCACACTTATTGTTTTGAAGTAACCGAAAAAGAGAAAAGTCATACTCATCAATTTTAACTCATCTATTGCTCAACTTATTTAATTTCGAATATATACACTAAATTCATATTCTACTAATTAATGTAAAAGAACATACAATGATCAGGGGCATTGCCCGGGCCAACAAACTAGTGATACCTTTATTAGCAATTAAACCCACAACTTAGTATTACAAAGTTTCTCAAGCTTACATATTTTCCGAAAAACTGTTAATCTCGAATATATACACTAAATTTTTATTCTACTAACTTTTATATAATAGTATATACAATGATCAGGGGCATTGCCCGGGCCAACAAACTAGTGATACCATTATTAGCCAGGGAAAAAAAACGCGCTCGCGGTCGCGTTCGCGGGAACGGTCGCGTTGTCGCGGGAACGGCTTGTAACGGCGAAATAGAACGTTTCGCGGCCGACGCGGCGTGAATTTTTTTTAAAAATTCACATTAATATGTTTTAACCTTACTTGCATTTTTTTAGTTTATGAAGCATTATTACAACATAATATAATCAAATCTAATAGAATATCATGTTTCCTCAACTATATAATTAAATCATAAAAAAAAATTGGCCAAAGTTTGAAAAGAACGGATGTCCAGGGAATAAAATCGTTCTAACGCGGCGAGTTCGCGTTACGGAACGGACAACGCGGCGAGAAGTACGTGAATTTTATTATGGCGTTCCGTAACGCGATTTCGCGGAACGGCAAATCCAAAATCCGTTATAGAACGGCCGTTCTGTAACGGAACGGGAGAGTTTTAATTCCTTGTTATTAGCAATTAAACCCACAACTTAGAATTACAAAGTTTCTCAAGCCTACATATTTTCCGAAAAACTGACTAAGTGCAAGTTAATTAGGGTTCAAATGAGTGACAACTAAATCGCCAAGAAGTAAAACAGTCACAGTTATTTAACGACGCATTAATTTTCTTGTATGTAGAGAACCTTTAGTGGAAGAAAACCATGTAGGGAACTTGACCCCATCAAACTCATAGTGCAATAGTGAAACAACCTTACTTAATCCAATGTCTAAATGTACAAGTTGTTAATCTTTAGAACTTCACCACTGGGATTCTGGGAATGAATGTGGGAGAGATAGAGAGAGTGAAAACATAAAGTTGACAAGTGTCCTATAGCTTAACTAATACTCTTAGGTGTTGGTTGTTTAGGGAACTTATTTCACGTTTAGCTGAGATCCTTTGAGTGATATTCCCCATGCTCTTCTCATGTTATTTGGGTTATTTTAGTTTAGTTGAGAGATTATTTACCCTGCTCGATCTTCTCTTTTGCCCAGTCTCCTATGCCGATTGCCACATCTCTAACTTGTTGTGCAGCTGCATGTGATGATTGTAACCAAACATTGTGTACTTCCTAAAATTGCTAGAACCCTAGATTCTATCTTCTAGATAGGATGAACTATGAAGCCCTCAACCTTTTATTGTTTCCCCTAATTGGTTAGATGCTTAGGTTTGGTTGTTGAGGGAACTTTTTTTCACGTTTAGGTGAGATCCTTTGAGTGATATTCCCCATGCTCTTCTCATGTTATATGGGTTATTTTAGTTTAGTTGAGAGATTATTCACCCTGCTTCATCTTCTTTTTTGGCCAGTCTCCTTTGCCGATTGCCACATCTCTAACTTGTTATGCAGCTGCATGTGATGATTGTAACCAAACATTGTGTACTTTCTAAAATTGCTAGAACCTTAGATTCTATCTTCTAGATAGGATGAACTATGAAGCCCTCAACCTTTTATTGTTTCCCTAATTGGTTAGATGCTTTCAGCAGGACAATTTTTGTTACTAGGGAAATTGGAAGGGTAGAGTAACCCATGACCTTTATGTCACGCTGGCTCTGATACCATGTCAAAGGACCAACTTGACCAAAAGCTTAAGCTGATGGTTGGAGTCCCAGGAATAGTTTAATACTCTATCATTCATGTCTTTTCTTTGATCTGATAAATTATGGAGTCAGAGAAAAGATTTAGGTTAGTATGGTTCACCTAGGAGTAAATGTGTAAGGTATAGTTGTCTTTAGGGTCTATATACTTTACGTCTCAAAATCCCTGTCGTACTTTTTTGGAGTAAAATCAATGATAGTATATGTTTTGGCCTTTTAGGTGGTGTGTTGATAGAACCTGCTAAAAGTTTTTTAGGTATAGTCTTGGAGTGCCAAGGTTTGAGACCAAAAGGTCAAGGCAACTAATTCTGTTATCCATGGACTATGTAAATTTGCTGTGCATACAACTCACTAACTCTATCTAGAAGGTGGATCAAGAGCTGTCTCTCTATGTCTGTTTTAAATAATGATGAACTGTAAGACCATGATTTTGGTTGGTGGTTACAATATTATAAAATCATGGATTGCTAACCCTTTTTTTCCCCGCATTGCTGGTAGATTTTTTGGAGTCACATGCTGATCAGGAGGATAATTCTCTTTTTGATAGAGTATTAGTTCGTGGGCAGAGTGTTTTTGCTTCACATTAATTGTAAAAATTACCAACCACCTCATCTGTTTGATGCTGACAAGTTTAAGAATTTATTGTTTATATCTTGTCCAGTAGACAATTCATGATCTAGCTATTGGTTTCCAAATTCTAGTGATAGCAAGGAGCATCCGCCGAGTCTTTTGTTAAAATGATCTAGTGTGCATATTCTTGTTCTTTGGTTTTGGGAAATTGCACTTGTAATGCTTTTAGTGATGTTATATAGAAAATCGGGCATAGATGCTAAGTTGGTGGGGAAGAACTACAGAGTTGATTTCTACCTGATTTCGTCATTCTTATAGTACTCTGTTTATTCTTTATCATATTGCGACTTAACTAATTTTATAATCCGTAACATTTTCTGGCAGTTGGAAAACCAATCGCATCATTGTTTTAGTTTATGATTACAATACTATCTGTCATTGTTCCATAGGAAAAATTGACTCTAGTAATCCCACCCTCGTCTAATATTCTTTAAACAGTCCCATATTCAATCAACTAGGTACTTCTACTTTTAATTAGAGGCTCATTGCGGTCTTAATAAATCCCAGTTGCCCCTCTTTGTTTAACCAACTCTCACTGTATCCTAGTACTCACGTCTTAGTTAATATCCCCATGCCTTTCTAAGATTGACCCAAGGTACCCTTCCACCCAAGACTCATATATAGGAATGTGGTTAAGCTCAAGAAACACACTAATATTCCAGATATTTGACAAAAATGTGGATTGTTCCACATATTAATATTAGACGTGCAACTCAATATCATTTACCCAATTAAGACATTTAGAGTTGCTAACTTATTATTCCTAAATTAAGTCTAATCATTAAAACTATATAGGCAATTTTTAGTAAATTAAACTCTATTTTGAAATATATGTTTTTTTTTTACCAAATACCCCTGACAACAAAATTTATTCACCAAATACCCCAACTTTTTTCAAAATTCACCAAATACCCCTGACTTTAAAAAAAAATTCACCAGATATCCCAAATTTTAAAAAAAATGACATAAAATGCCCTTAATGACTAACGGAGGTTAACTCCGTTAGTCATTAGCGTTAATTAATCCTGAAAACCCTAATTAACCCAAACAAATCCTAAAACCCTAACTAACCTTAAAACCGTAACTAACCCTAACCCATTCCCAGCCCACACCCACCCCAACCCCACCAATCCCTTTGCCCAGCCCCACCAGCCACCCCCTCCCCCTCGATCTCCCTCGCACCCGCCCCTCCCCATCCCCACCACCCCCACCCTTTCGAACTCAGTCTCCCCCTCATCCGCCGCAAAATTGCGAATCTTGTGCCCCCTACCCCTTCGAACTCAGTCCATGACTCGGATTTCTTCGACATGAATGGCGGATCTAGTGCGCCGGTGAGAGTGAGGGAGGGGAGGCGGATTTTTTCGATAATAATAGCAGATCTAGTGCAAAAACCGTCGATGATATCCCGCAGAAACCGTCGACTCGTCGGGTGAAACCAAGGCGAGAGAGTTAGGAGGAGGAGGAGAGAGAATCGGAGGTGGGTGCAGAAACGAGGCCGGAGGGGCTGTCGGGGAGGGGGTTGGTAGGGGCTGCGGGGGTGGTGGGGATGGGGAGGCGCGGCAACGAGGGAGATCGAGGTGGAGGGGGTGGCTGGTGGGGTTGGGGTAGGGGGTAGGGGGTGGGCTGGAAATGGGTTAGGGTTAGTTAGGGGTTTTAGGTTTAGTTAGGGTTTTAGGATTTTTTGGGTTAAATAGGGTTTTTTTAATGATTTATTAGGTTTTTTAGGGTTAATTAACGTTAATGACTAACGGAGTTAACCGCCATTAGTCATTAAGGATATTTGGTGAATTTTTTTAAAAGTCAGGGGTAATGGTGGTGAATTCGGAAAAAAGTTGGGGTATTTGGTGAATAATTTTTTTGTCAGGGGCATTTGGTGAAAAAATCGTAAAATATATTCCTAAAATTACTCTAAGTACTAGTTGCATGTAATATTTGCCTCTTAAAGGAACTATTAACATCTAGCACTCGTCTTATGACTTTTACTAACAGAGGAATATCATTCCTTATTGTAGTTCGTTTCATAAGCATAGTCCCTTTGTCTAACTTGGTTTCTTTAAAGCAAAGTTCCATATACTCAAATTCCTCTTTCATAGGAACAATTCCAGACTTCCAGTTCTATGTCATACATAGATGCCTTGTTCCTTAATCCTTATTCAAAGAAACCTAATTACACCTTAATGGAACTAAGCTCCTGTCTTCATACAGCAACTTCTATCAACATCTAATCCATTGGATTTTCTTTGAAGAAGCATCATCACAATATATGGTGCTATGCTGCTAGCCTTTCTTACCTCTTTTGCACGTTTCACAACGAAGAATTTGTAACTTGTGAAACATGCTTCAAGATATATCCTGAGTAAATAACTATGGATCTCCATAGTATTATTTCGCATAGGGAAGATCATAAGCTTGCTATGTGAAATGAACTATAACATTGAAAATTGATCAACTAGAATTTATGTCTCCACTTAATTAATTCATGTCTTGATTGGGATCTGACCTTAGTCTGTATTTGTTGTTTGTATGAAGTTCATGCACGGAGACTACAAGCATTGAAGGCTCTTACATATGCTCCATCAAGCAACTCTGAAATTCTAATGAAAGTATATGAAATTGTTTTTGGAATTCTTGATAAGGTTTGTCTCTGCTCTACTTTAATTTCCAAAACGTTGATCTAAACCAATCTCTCTTTCATGTATGATTGAAAAGCTTTATTTTCAAGTGAAATCACAGAGTTAAATTGCAATATATCCATGGTGTGCTCTGTGTGCACTTATGCTCTAATGTTCTGGAATATTTTTTCGCCTAACCGTTGCTTTAACATAACTTTCAAAGTATGAGGAAGCCATCCCAAAATATAAACTTAGAAGGGCTGTCAGGATGTGAATATTGTTATATCTTTGATAGATTAACTTTAATACTCTTTCAGTCGCACTAAAATCTTCATCTTTCATATTTGGGGTGTCTTAAAATAATGTCCACTTGAAGAGAGAATACCGGGGATACAGTAACGTTTGCAGTAACATTTGTAATGTTGCTATAGCGGCTGGTAAAGGATTCCTGGAACAGATAGCATTAATGGATTTTGAACCTCAAGTTTGCCTTTTTCTAGTTTAAGTACTCTTTCGATATAATATGACTATACCTATCATATGATTTGGTTATGTGCATGGTGAATGAATAATTACCTTAAACACGAATGCTCCATTCTATTATTAATATAAAACGGACTTATTACCAAATCTGAAATCCCCCGTCATGTTATTTTCCCTTCTTTGGTGTATTGCATGTTATTTTCTGTTGCAATGTATGTTTCCCTTTCTCTTTCTTTTTCCCCTATTGTCAATCCTAACAAGGAACAAAAGTAACAGGAAAAATGACGTTATAGTGCGGCTAGTCACCGTTATTTAACGGATGACTCAATTCTAAGGACGTGACTTTTTTCGTGGTGTTATGTAAAAGCATTTTGTGAAATGGCAAGTTCAAAATCCGTTATATAACCACTATTACGTAATTAGGTTCTTTCTCAAAAAGATTATTCGTATAAAATTGATTCAATAGCCACTATATACCTTGAATAAAGGGCATTCTTGGTGGAACACTACTAAAGAGATAGCTCAATAATTTAAACTTCATGAAAAGTTAAAGTGGCTTCTTTTTGTGGCACACGGAGCAATATTCTTAGCCTCTTGGTGACATATCACTGGGGGTTTCGTGCATATTAGTTGTCTTTCCAAAGGTGTATTGTTTTACTTGGCTCATTTGTATGTTTTGCGCACCTTTATGTGTGTGATGCCTCTTTGACCCCTTATTCCAGTTCTATACTTATTTTCAGGAGGCAATGATGGTAAGGGATTATTATTTTGTGGTTGTTGAATCATTATATTTATCATCTGGCTTTTGGAGCATTTCGGTTATGGGCCTTATGGCAGTGCCATGAGTAGGCAAAAAATCCCTATAGGCATATCTGAACTCCCAGTGATTAGCATGCTATTATTTTCATGCGTGGTACATTTTCTATTCCATGCACAGGTTTATTCGGCAAATTTTTATATATTATTTATAAGATAATGTATTGCAATAATATATAGATAGAAGTGAGTTCATATGAGAATGCATACTTACATGAGAAATAAGAATGAATTTTATGTGCTATAACTCTTATGAAGAAGTGATGTAACTCTAATAAAAAAGTGATGTAACTCCAAAAAAAGAAGATTGAAAAAAAAAATTCAAAAAAAATTCTATTTTGGGCTCAAAATTTTTTAGCGGAGTATAACTCTAATGAACAAGTGTTGTAACTCTAATCCAATCGTGTGGTTCAGATTCATTCTCATTTCTCGTGTAAGAAGCATTCTCATGTGATCTTGCCCCTATATATATACATATATATGTATGTATATACCAGTGTGTATTTGTGTGTGTTTATCTACATGTAGTTATGTACATATTATGTTTATATAGACTTTTGAAGAGTGTCTTTAATGTCATTGCCTCTTTTGTTTTTTCATCTCTGCTTCGTGGAATGCTGAAGTTGTCCCTACGTTATCTAGCCTGACTCATCATTATGCAAAAAGCATTTATGTTTTCTTTTGCTTGTTTTATTTTGTCAGGTTGCCGATGGACCGAACAAACCGAAGAAAGGGATTTTTGGAACTAAAGGTGGTGATAAGGAGGTAACATTAAAGAACTTATATAAGCCCCCTCAACCAATTCTCATTTAATGATTCACGCTGGTCTTTTCATGCATGTTAAATAGTGTAATTGACCAGTCGGTTAAAATTTTTAGTGACTGGTGCATTGCTGTGGTGTTAAAAGTAGAAAGTATTGGATGCAGTTGCAGTCATAAACTAATATGGACTGACTTGTCGGCACAAACAATTACTGAATGTAAGGTGGTAATAAGTAACAAAGGATGGAGGAGTCAGTATGAAATGAGCTGATATTCTGTAGTAGTAGTTGTGAGTGCTTCTGTGGATCTAGTAAGTCTACCTTGATTCTTGTGGGTGCTATTCTGTCGGTGTTTCCAGGTCTTCTTTTTATGATGTATAGGGTGATTGGCACTGTTTACTGTCACTCATGATCTTCAGAGTCCATGTCCTCTGTTGGTGTACAGTTAATTTGTTTCTTATGATTGCTGAAAATTTATTGATCAAAAATGTTTTAGCTGTCTCAACTAAAAGTTCTCCTGAAAATTTAATTTACAGTTTGTCATCCGGAGTAATTTGCAATATGCTGCCTTGAGCGCTTTGAGAAGACTTCCTTTAGACCCAGGAAATCCAGTGTTCCTTCATCGTGCTGCACAGGGGTAAGCTTTTATTTGTTTGTCTAGTTCACTAAGAGCAGTTTATACTCCTGCTGGTCCATTTTCTTTTCTTGGCCAACTAAATTGAATGAAATTACTACCACAGCAAGAAAGTGAAGTTTGACTTGTTTTACTTGAACTGAAATTGTAAATTAAGTTCTCTATTGAACTTCCATAAGATAATTGAGAATTCTGTATAAGTTTGAAAGACAATTATGCTGCCTTTCTTTTGGTCTACCAAGATATCAACAATTCTTAGAATCTCTAAAGACAGAGGCCGCCATGTGATAGGGAGAGATAGGCTGCTTTGTATCTACTGTGAGGTAGATGATTCTAGGTTGTGTGGATGATTACTTGAGCCCTTGGATTTGTTTTTTTATTTTAGATCATGGTAGACTTTTTGACTTGTTCAACCTGGCCTCCTTATTATGGTACTACCTGCCTCTTCTGTTCTCTAATTTATTGATTGCTAATTTTATCTGGGAGGCCAAAGTTCCTTTGAAAGGTGCGAGTTTGAGTGTTAAATTTCTCATTGGCTAGGACCAAGACTGATGATATGCTTCAAAAGCAGAGGCTGGGGTTTGCTACCGTGCTGCTATTTGTATGCATTGATTTTTTGTGGTATCCTGCTCCCATCATTTTCTTTATTGTGCGGGGGCAAAGGATATTTGCAGGAAGTTGCTGGTTTTGATGGGGACTTGGGGCCAAGAGGTACTAGCCTCCTATGTTTGTTCCTGAACTGTTGCAGAATAATTAGTCTCTAACTCTCTGGTGTATTTGGCCAGAATTGGTTGCTAATTTTATCTGGGAGGCCAAAGTTCCTTTGAAGGTGTGAGTTTGAGTGTTAAATTTCTCATTGGGTAGGACCAAGACTAATGATATGCTTCAAAGGCAGAGACTGGGGTTTGCTACCATTGCTGTTATTTGTATGCATCGTTGTTCTGTGATTTCCTGCTCTTGCTGGCTTTGATTTGGACTTGGGACCAAGGGGAGTCCTGGGTTTGTTCCTTTACTGTTGCAGAATAATTAGTCTCTGGTGTATTTGGCCAGAATGGAATCCAGCCACCTTACCTAGCATCCTGCTTTGGGAAAGGGACAAAGGGTAACCTATCTAGTGTTCTCGACTCCTTGTCTTCTAAGGTGGCAGGGCACTAGAGAATCTGCTGTATTTTGGAGATTCAGGGGAATTGGACTAACTTGTAAATTTCATCTGCTTTTTCATGTTAAACATACACAACAATACACTGAGAAAACTAAAATTCTTTTTTTGGCAATTTCATCTGCTTTTTCATGTTAAACATACACAACAATACACTGAGAAAACTAAAATTCTTTTTTTGGCCAATTATCGAGTAGAAATTTTTTCATTAGTAGGACAGCTTTCTATAAGGCTTTAAAATTTAAATTGTAACTGTTGTTGATTTCCTTTTTCTTGTAGAATAGAATGGATGTAGGTGTTCAGTTTACCTGTCTAATGAAATAAAGTTAATTACTTGCAGGATTTCATTTGCTGATCCTGTTGCTGTTAGGCACTCATTGGAGATAATCTCTGAGCTAGCAGCCAAAGACCCTTATGCTGTCGCTATGACGTTAGGTAAGATTATGGTTGCTGTGAAATAACTCTACTAAGGATGAATATCTGTGAGAACTAGTTGTTTCTGTAACTTTTTCGTTTACACGAGTCTGTAATTTTTGAGGTTATGCTCTTTCTTATCAGCTTTTTTGTTTTCCTCTTCATTCTAAATCTTGTTTATATCAGAGCAAATCACACACAGTTTCTGTATTTTGTCCGTGTTTCCCTATTCTGTACCAGGAGAGTGGGCCAGCTGTGAATTGTGATGTAAAAATTGAATCAGACTGACAGACATCTGGTCTGCTTTATGTTTTCTATTATAAAGCCGTCTTTGTCTGTGGGGAGGAAAGGGGGGAAGTTAAATTCTGGGAGTGCAAAATTTTGTGTCTGTTTTCTTAATTGTGAGTTCTTTTGGTATCTTTTTGGTTGTTTAGCGTCGCTTGTGATTGTGTCGGAGTGTTGAAGATGTGGTGTTGACCTTAAATTAAAATATTAGTGATTAGATCTTTGGCCATGAGCAGCTTAGGTCAATCTGGACTTCTGGTTATGTTTTTCTGACAGTCGATCTTTCTTCCAATTAAGGGATCATTAAGTACAATAATCTTGGAAATGTTTTTATCTTTTATGGGTCTGAGCTGCCTGACATTTTGGAATTTTTTTGATGCAGGAAAGCAAATTTCCCCTGGAGGTATGTATATAATCCTTATTCTTGAACAATTTCTGTGGCTTTAGTCCTTTTATCACTTATTTATTTGTTTAGTTTTTTTTTTTCCTAAAACTTTGTAATAGTGGTAGCTTTTGTTTCTATTGCTGCTATATTCGTTTAAGTAGTTCTATGAACTTAACCATTACTTTTTGTTACTTGTAACATTAGATAGGGAAAACAAAAGTTCTATGAACTAAAGCTGACGTTTTGGTTTTACCAGTCAGCTGTTCGAGGACATTATCTCATGCCAAAATTAGATCTGTGTTGTCAGGTTTCTAGTATGTTAAAGTCAGTAGGAAAAGTTAGCCATCTACACGTAGGAGTACTTTGCACATAAATTTCGAATATCTATCTCTGAAATATAATGATGCTTCAATAAAGGCAATTTTGTAGATGTACTGTCGCACCGAGGTGGATGGTTTTCTGTTATCGCTCTTATTGTTCTTCTTCCCTTATCTGCCTCTATTCTTATCTTCTTGCACCAAGTATATGAAATTATATAAGAGGTTTCACCTTTCTACAATTTTACCTGTTAGATGATGCTAGCCAATTGTGAGTGATCATGAATTTGGTATTATATAAATGCCCTATTGTGATATGTGAAGCTAAACTTCTTAAGTTACATTCATTCCTTTACATAACTGTCACCAGAATGTGCTATCTTATTGTTGTGCATTTCTACTTTTTCTATACGACTAGCTAGCACCTAGCATTGCTGGAGTTTGCTTTGATGTCATGTGGAAATTTTAGGAATTGGCTTATAGAATATTGGTTCAGGGAATTATGTGATTAGAAAATAAAAAACTTCTGTAAGACAGCTGGGGTTTAATAAACAATTTTAAGTAGTATTACTGTTTGTTTCATTGACAATCAAAAATGGGGGAAGCGGAAAAATATGGGAATTCATAGGTTGAATAGTTGTTCGGTTGATACAATAAAGTAAACATGGAGGAATTTGGAATCATGGGAATTAGAACTCTCCACAAAACATGGGAAATTAATCCTTGGCTAATCAAATTTCAAATTCCCTTGCTGTCAACCAGAAAGTTAAGAGAACTCCTGGGAATTGTATAAGGGAGTCCCTTGAATTAGAACTTCTCATATAAACCAGAAGCAATTATTTGTTGCTCTAAGTCCGAATGTAGAATGTGTCTTTACTCTTTAGAACAGCTAGATTCAACTGCGTAACCACTAAGCAGCAAGGTTGATTGCTGTCATATTCTTACTTGCTTTTATTGATTTACATCCTTTTGATTTGATTTCATTGTGAACTAGGCACGCATTCACATTTTATACAATTGCCTTTGTGCAATATTTTTTAGTTAGTGCTTGTGTCCAGTAAATCCCATGTGGTAATTCCAAGTAATGTACTTCGTGTCTCATTTTGAATTGACACGTGGAGGTTTGAAATGTCAGGCTGCTTTAAGAATATAGTGTGCGCACACCATGAAGTAATATGCACATGCCATAAAGTATTTTAAAAACAAACTCAAGTTATTAAAAGAAGATCACATAAATTTGAGAGGGACAAAAATGAATGTATTAAGATTATTTAGAGACACAGGGACTAGATGAATAACTATGTACTGCTAAATTATGTATCACACTTTTTTTCCATTGTTGGAGAAATCTGCAACTGTTTCATATTCTGATTACGGTGAGCTAACTAATTTGTGGGGGTGTTTGAGACTTGGGCCTTGTTCTTTTCAGTACAGTTTCAGTTCAGCTCATCTCATCTCACTTCAGTTCAGTTTAGCCTAAAAGAACACGGCCTTGCACTTTTTCCGATGGTCTGGATAAGAGAATGTCACTGGCGGGGTTCCTTTGATTTTTTCACTTGTAATTGTCTCTATAATCACTGAGAACAATCTCCACATGCACCATTTTTTCTTTAGCCACCTATATCTGAAAAAAGAGTTCTCTGAAAATGTTAAGCCCTTGCCCTTTATGTTGAAAGGGTATTTGGAAAGTTCAATTTCAATGATAAGTTGCAGATTCGGCGCATTGAGGAGTGCATTTCAATTTTCTTGTAAAACTATGACACAAGCTATTTTCTCTTTTTGCATCTGGAGGTAGCTAGTAGCTACTGCTATCTGTAATAGGCTGTTTGTGGTCATGCTGTCGAGTGGGATTCTATAGCATAGTTGCATGTCAATTGTGTGAAAAGACACGGGAGGAGGAAATATCCTTGGAGATACACATGCTTGGGGATTCTTTGGGTTTTGTGGTTACAGAGCAATGGCAGAATAGTAGAGTTGGATTCCTAATTACGAGCTTTACGGTACAATAGTCTGCCTGGTTTTTTTGCTGCTAGAGTATGGGGGCTTTCTAGGGGTAGGGTTGCGGTTTTATTTATAAAGCATGGTTAGCATGGTTAGCATGATATTGTGATGATCTTGAGAAGATCCCCGGTTCCCTTTGTGTAGCTGATTTTTATTATCAATAATTTCATGATATACAGAAAATTAATACAGATATTTGTGAACCAGGTGCGCTGCATGATGTTCTCCATTTGCATGATGTTCTTGCAAGAGTTTCTCTTGCAAAATTGTGCCATACAATATCAAGAGCACGAGCACTAGATGGTTAGTGATTACACATAATTTTGCGGCTACATTACATTAGAAAGTGACCTTGATGGTTTCCATGCCATTGTATGTATGCAGAAAGGCCTGATATCAAAACTCAATTTAATTCATTGCTCTATCAACTCCTCCTTGATCCAAGTGAACGAGTTTGCTTTGAGGCAATCCTGTGTGTATTAGGAAAATTTGACAACTCCGAAAGGTATGAATCTCTTTGACACACCTTTTTATTCTGTTCATTGTTTTACTTGTTTTTCGTGCCATTTCTAATTGCTCCTCTTGGAAACTAGAACAAAATCAGATTTCCCCTATACATGTTTTTATCCCTTTATGAATTTTAGAACTGAAGAACGAGCTGCTGGATGGTATCGTTTAACTCGA
Source organism: Beta vulgaris subsp. vulgaris (assembly GCF_026745355.1). NCBI lineage: Eukaryota > Viridiplantae > Streptophyta > Magnoliopsida > Caryophyllales > Amaranthaceae > Beta > Beta vulgaris. Next base: position 33,379,556 of record NC_079205.1, read on the forward strand.
GAGATCTTGAAGCTGCCCGATGCACCATCTGTATTGTCAAAGGATGCTAAGAAAGATGCCAAGGATGAAGCTAAGGATGTGCTCCCTCCAAAGTCCAAGGACAAATCAAAGAAAACAAGGCGCCCTCAGCCCCTTATTAAACTTGTCATGAGAAGGTAAATGAGTTGTGAGTCTTCCTCACTATTCCTTCTTATCCTGAATACAGTCTACTACTTGTTGCAAGAATTTATGGGTAAGTTTTTCGTGAAGTTCACTTTTTATCCTGCCGATTCATTTTGATCATAATTCCTATTTTGGTGTAGGTTGGAGAGTGCTTTTCGTAGTTTCTCTAGGCCTGTACTGCACGCAGCTGCAAGGGTTGTACAAGAAATGGGAAAAAGTCGAGCTGCAGCTATTTCTGTGGGTTTACAGGATATTGATGAACGTGACTATGTTAATACATTTTCTGATTCAGTGGATGATTCTGATGTTAATGAAAGCTCACATCCAGAAGGTATAGTTGTAATTCCATTGAATTCTGACATTTTGGGTGGGCGTATGTGCACTGCCTCATGGTTCCTTCGTGCACCTTGATTGAAGTGCACTTTCTCATTATAACTGCAATATTATTCCTTTAGTATGTCGCCTATGCTGATGAGGACAAGTCTCTTTATCTCCCTATTAATATTCAGGTATTAGAAGAACAACTTCTGGTTCAAATGGAACTGGTGCGAGGGATACAATAGCAAGCTTATTAGCTTCATTAATGGAAATAGTGCGGACAACAGTAGCTTGTGAATGTGTTTATGTTCGTGCTATGGTAATCAAAGCATTGATCTGGATGCAGAGTCCTCATGAATCATTTGATGAACTAAAATCCATTATTGCATCAGAGTTGTCAGATCCTGCATGGCCAGCGGCGCTGTTGAATGATGTTTTGCTCACTCTCCATGCTCGGTTCAAGGTTTGAACTCTTTTGCTACTAGATGCTCTTTACGGAAATTCTGTCATTTTACTATTGAATAGTCTCTTGTATATTGGTGTAGTTATCTAGTTGACTGATTTAGTTATGGTGGTCATGATGATGTAGATAGCTTTATATTGAAATTTGTTTTTTTTTACTTCAATTATGCCAAGTGGAACTGTTCCATCGTATCTGCTTCATGACATGATTTCTGCTTGGCCATATGCAATACTGATGGATTAAATTTCTATAGATCAAACTTTTTCTTTTGAGTGGACCATGCACATACATATAGAGCTTTGTTTTTAATGTGGATGCAACAATCCTCTCTATCAAGCTGATTGCCAATGGCTGTCTTTGTACTTTGATAATGATATATAGGGAAATAATGTGAAGAGGGTGTTGTTTCCCATGTGTAAGGGGCATGGTGGAAAAGTCACTGTATTGTTAAGTTGATAGAAACACCTAATAATACTGAAGTTAGGCTAGACATCATATTTATTAATTTGAAGCTATTATGCTTGGATACGTCAGCTGATCCTGTCATATTGTGTCTACACAATTCGATCCAGGTGTGGACATGGAATATGTGTCAGATTGGGGGGGGGGAGGCAGGGAGTGAGAGAAGGGAGATAGATGGTTGGAAGGAGGGAGCAACAAAGGGTACGGGAGGGGGGAGCAGTATCCTTTGAAGCAAAATGGGAAGTGTTGATTTGCAAAGACACCTAATGCATTTGAAGATAAAGTTGAAGTAGATAATTTCTTCAAATGCTCTTCTAAGTGGTCGATGGGAGGGGATGTCAGAGTTACATCACGGTATTGAGGTTTGGATGTTCTTTAGTTAAAGAGCAAGATGATATTAGTGTGGGAACTCCTTTTTGACAGAAAATTAGATGGTTTGGAGTGGAGTCTTATATCTTTTGTTGATGGACCTTTGGTAGACTTTAGAGGCATGCTTGAGGGCATGAAAAGAGGGGTAGTGCCTAGCATGGAGGTCGTGACATGTTTACGTCTCCATGTTCAAAGGTATGGTTAAACCGTTAAAAATACTTTGTGAAGGTGTTTAGGAATCTATGAGAGTGGAACTGTGTAGTATGAATCTTGCAAATAGTTCCAAAGGTTAATTTTCATTCTGTTATTTGAAATTGATGACTCCATAGAAGATCTTACCTCTTGCTTTTAGAAAAAAGGTTACACAAATGACTGTAGCACTAAACCAATATTGAGTAATATTAAAATCCAAATAAGAAAAAGCACAATGTACTCAAATTTGAATTATTTTGGAAATGGACGACCTTCAAACTTGTTCAGGTCAGAGATTTGGTGGGGTGGAGTTAGGAAAGGGGAGGGAGGGGGAATTGAGATCGGAGGGGACAATATCACCATCTATAAAAGTTTGATGCTCAATGCTCTCCTAATATACTAGTTATGACAAGGGGTGGTGGCATGAAGGCAAGGGACTAAAGGGAGTGACGGGTCAGGTTGGGAAGGGGGGAGAGGGGGTTGGTGGGTGTCATATTGTTGTCCGTATTAGTGTGCTGCCACCACCACTAGACTATCTTGGTTGCAGCAGTTTATATATATGTTGTATGAAACTAAAGGGAGTTTTGTAATCTATAATGGTGAATTTATGGATTCAGTGGATAGTAGGACACAGAATTATCAGAGATGCTCCTTCTCTCTGCAGCATAGAACACATGATCTTTGGCATATCTTATTGTAGTACTGTTTCCTAATTTATAGTGGACACCATTCTGCTTCCTCAAATATATTATTATGGTAGTAAGACTGATAGAAAAGGCTCAAAAAGCTCAATTCTAGCTGCCTTGTGCTTTATATTTTCGCTTATGTAGTCATGCTATTAGCTTGTTACATTGTAGTTGCAGCTGCTATCATCTGTAAAAATTACTTTCCATTGTGAATTGTGATCTTATCTCCCTGACTGCAGGCAACTCCAGATATGGCTGTGACTCTACTGGAAATTGCTCGGATTTTCGCAACTAAGGTGCCTGGAAAGATTGATGCTGATGTGCTACAACTCCTATGGAAAGTGAGTTGAGAGTCTTCTTGCCAAAAGTTACTTTTCCTTCGTTAACATTTGCGCTTTCCTTGTTTTGAGTAAAATCCTGTTTGGTCTTGCAACTTCTCGCTAATTGATCTCATCTGTAGTTTAGCTGAGAGAACTGGTGATTGTGGCGATCTTTTATGCTTCTCCCCTTTACCAGTAGCAAATACTTTAAAAAAATAAAATAATAGTTACACTTTCACTTTTCAAGCACGCTGATGCAAAACTTTGAGTGGTAATATCTCTAACTCAGTATTTCTAAAATTTATAAAAAATTGGTATTCTGAAACTGCATATCGAGACGAATGAAACGAGATCCCATATGACTATAATAAAAAATGACAGTCAAATTGAAATTTGTGAATAGTGTCAAAAGTCAAAGTGTAACCATTATTTAGAAACGGAGTTAGTATTGAATGGGATTCAAAAGCTTTGCTAAGATAACTAATCAACAAGTTTCCTCTTCAAAAACAAACATACCCTTCAAACCCCCTCCCTCCCCCTCTACAAAAAGAAAAAGGAAGCAGATTATGTTCATTGCTAATATCATGCTTCATTCAATATGCAGAATGTCCTTATTAAGACTTCTAATGCCAATATATGCTAGGGCTTCACAACTTACATGTCCTATCTGTTTACGAGTCTGCGTCTTGTTCTTGGCTTGCCGTATTCGGATCTGCTGCCTTGGCCCCACATTCCCCAGATAGTGGCTTTTAGATGTTCTGTGAATTGCTATTGTCACTTTCTTGTCTATCAGTGAGAGTGTGAGACCAGCTGGGTTTCTGCAAATTAGATAATTGTGATTTTTGTTAGTGTCCTATGTTGTTTAAAGATTTTACTAGCTGAAATGGTTAGCTTGTGGAGTTAACAGTCCTGCATCTTTGCAGACTTGCCTTGTTGGGGCTGGTCCGGATGGCAAACACACCGCTTTGGAAGCAGTTACCATTGTTCTCGATTTACCTCCTCCACAGCCAGGTTCAATGGCTGGGATTACTTCTGTGGACAGAGTATCAGCTTCTGATCCAAAGTCAGCTTTAGCTTTACAAAGACTAGTCCAAGCAGCGGTGAGCATTGCATCAATTGCTGAAACAATTCCATTATTACTTTTTATCCAAATATATTCGGCTTTCTTTAAAAGAATTGTGATGAGATATATTCTATTAGATTTTTTTTTTTGCTGAACTTTAAACTACGTAGGTATGGTTTCTTGGCGAAAATGCAAACTATGCTGCATCTGAATACGCTTGGGAATCAGCAACACCCCCAGGCACCGCATTAATGATGTTGGATGCTGATAAAATGGTGGCCGCAGCCAGTTCTCGTAACCCCACTCTAGCTACGGCTTTAACTCGACTTCAGAGGTGTGCCTTTAATGGCAGTTGGGAGGTATGTTCTGGTTGGTTTTTCTGTTTTTCTTTCTCACAATATTTAAGAATCTACTGGAACTAATTATTAAATACAAGATGTAGATATGCATTCTTTCACTTTGTTGTTCAGCCAGCTATCATCACAGGAATTTTTTACTATTTTCTTATTTGCTATATAAGATTCCTAGTTAACATAATAGTGAATATCAAAGATAGCTGTAAAAAAAGATATGTAAATCAATTCTGTGCGAAATTTCTTTTTGTTTAGTTGACAATCTAAAATAGATCAGTAAGAAGTTATATTCCCCGCGTTCCATGAGCAAGTACCCAATTTCTGTTTTGATCTGTTCCTTGAAAAAGTACACACTATGCTTTATTCCTCTTATGTCAAAAGATATAAGTATAATACATTAATTATTATTGACTCACACTCTCTTTCTTTCATGCTCTCTATCTCCCTTACAATATAATGAACCGACACTCTCTCTCCTCATCAAATTATGTAAAAAAACCAAGTGGACCCAACTTTTGTACTTGCTCTCCAATTTTCCTTTGAGTATGTACAATAACGGGGTACTTCTTCATGGAGGGAGTATCTTTATAGCTGTTTCCGAGAATGCATCTTTACTTCTTATGCTCTTTCCGCAAAAATAATTTCTTAATTATTGTCCATTTGAAAACATGGTGTCAAATATTGGATCTGGATTTGAATTTAGTTTGTAGTATTTGATAAACTAATTGATAATGTTCGCTTCCTCTGCTTATAACTTGAAACTCAAAACTTTTAGTGTCATTTATCATTTCTTTTGTAAATTTCTCTTTCTACTTTTTGTAATATTATAACTTGAAATTATCACCGAATATTTCTGCAATAAGGTAGTTCATCAGTCCATGACATTCGAAAACATATGTAATATTATTGTCTAATACACAATATTAACTATGAGTAGCACATAATCAATGTGATAGATATTCCCTTTGTCCAATACACAATATTAACTATGACATTCGAAAGAATAGTGGGGTTTCTTCGATCTATGCCACATCATTATCATGTAGACAGGTATGAACATTCCACGATATGCACCTCGATTGCCAACTCTGGACTCCTGAATACCTTCCACTGCTCTTCGCAGCCTTAAAACTTTTTCAATTTGGTGTATATTAACCTTCGTCGTAGGAATATGGAACCCATTTTGGTTCATGCTTGTACCCTTGTCTGAATTAGAGAACAAAAGATGGAAAAGAATGGGGGGATTCTCTATATGTGATGCTGTTTAATGCTCTACTCCCATTAGCTTTCTCTGGCTAAAATCCTTGATATTTCATATGTGAATCAGATTTGTGTATAATGTCCCTTTTCCTGTTATTTTTTTAGATCCGTATAGTTGCTGTGCAAGCTTTGACAACAATGGCTATCAGATCCGGCGAGCCCTACAGAATACAGATCTATGAGTTCTTAAATGCTTTAGCTCAGGGTGGAGTACAGGCTAAGTTTTCTGATCTGCATGTTAGTAATGGTGAAGATCAAGGGGCAAGTGGCACAGGACTTGGATCTCTTTTGAGTCCAATGATACAAGTTCTTGATGAAATGTATAAAGCACAAGATGAGCTTATTAGGTGAGAAGTCAGTCTGGTATGCTTATCTACTTGTTGCTTTGCGTTTGTTAATTGTTTCTAGATTCTCAGACCGGCCTATCTGTATATGTACACAGGGACATAAGGACCCATGACAATGCAAGTAAGGAGTGGACTGATGAAGAACTCAAGAAATTATATGAGACTCATGAAAGACTTCTGGATTTTGTTTCACTATTTTGTTATGTTCCTAGAGCAAAGTATCTTCCTCTGGGACCGACAAGGTAACTTCTTGACAGAGTTAGCATTTATTCCCAATATTGCTTTAGTTAGAATCACGTGTATAAACATCATGACAATTAGAAGCCACTGAGGGCAAGGTCATATTCAAAGATGTTCAAGAAATAACGACCATGCCTTTAAACCCTTTAATTTACGTTTTGTAGCATTCTTATAGATTGACTTTGTTTATTGAACTCTGGTTTTTCGTTCCCTTTGTTTCTCGTCATTGATAACAGAAGAAGCTTCACAAGGATTTATCAAGCTTTCTCAACATAAGAGTCCCCAAGCTACATACATCTCATATACCAAATCCATTTGTGTCTCTTTGTCTGAACTAAAATTCATTAATTTAAGTTGCATTAAGATCAAGTATATAAGTTTTTTGGTCTCTAGCTCGAATTCATTGCCGATCTACTTGTAATATGGATGTATTAATGATGTACATGCTTCAAACAAAACTGTGAAAGCCAATTTTTAAATTGGATTTTGGAATTTACATGAATAATCACGTCTACTTTCTGATTGTTAAGAAATAGGAGAACTTGTTAGAAAAAACCTTTTATATACCATTTTTTGCGAGAAACAACCTTACCCTATTTTCCGGCATTGACCCACCGGTTCTGGTGTTGACCAACTCAAATCTCTCTTGTGCTCTACACTTGCGTCGGGTTTTGAGACTCTTGTGAGGAGCAAATGGAAGGGAAAGGGTGGGAAAAGGAAAAATCAACACAAATGTGGCGTCGATAGAATAAGTGGTACATAAAAACCCGGAAAGCGGTGGGTCAACGCCTGAAAATAGGGTAAGATTCAAAGTAATAAAATTTTTAAGGTCTTGAATTGCTAGAAGAATTACAAAAGGTTGCTTCTCAAAAAGTGGTATATAAAAGGTATGTTTTGACAAATCATCCTAAGCAATATTACTTGTTGGCTGTTGCTCCTCCAAAATTTGTGCTCTTAGCAGACTGGCTTCATTGATGATCATATAATCAAGATCTAGTCCAAATTAATATGTCTTGCTGCCTACAGCTCGTGATTCCTCATGATGGTTTCTTGAAGTCTTGTTCATTTAACTAAGGTGTACATTGTAAATGTAGAAATGAAGCTGTCAACACAGGTCTTCTTTCCATAGGAGGCAAATCTTTTGCTAATTGTACACATTAGAGGGAACCTACTGGTAAACCTGGACCTGTCTATAACCCATGTTTTGGCAGCTTTCTAGGTTTCTTTGAGGCATCATTTTCTGGATCCATAAACAATTTATAGCTGCCTATCTTCTTAACATTTTCACAATTATTATCAATCTGTATTCCAACTTGGAGCTGATTGATTACATCTGCTATGTGGCTTATTTACCTTGTTTTATTTTTTATATTGAATATTAGTTTTGCTGCGTTTTAGTTTATCATTTGTGGTTACTTTTGTTGTCTACTACACTTGCAGCTAGCTGCAGTTCTATTTTTCTTTTATATGTTTTTATGTGGATTGTCAAACTTACATTGCTTCTTGGAACTACTTCACAGTGCTAAGCTTATTGAGATCTACCGCAACAAGCATAATATAAGTGTATCGACTGGTTTAGGTGGTTTCAGTAGCTTAAGTGATCCTGCCGTTGCGACTGGGATATCTGACCTTATGTACGAAACAAAGACTACACCTGCTGAATCTGATGGGCTTGACGATGACCTTGTCAACGTGTGGGCGGCGAACCTTGGTGATGATGGTTTGCTGGGAAAGAATGCACCTGCAATGAATAGAGTAAGAATTTGAATTTGTCTTTGATGCTGTATCTTCTAGCTGTGATGAGACAAATAATGGCGCAAGCATATAGAACAACAAATGAAATAAGAATGTACTCTGGTGGCTCATTGCTAGCATATGAATACGTTGCACTAGTACATGTCTTGGTGATGGCATTAGATGGCAAATAGTTTCCAAATACCCACCGTGAAAACAAATTAATATTGGATGTATTATTACAATATAATAACTTATAGAATCTGGTTATGGATTTTTTCTGTGCATTTGCATTAGTTTCAGTACTGAAAAATGGGCCACAACTAGATGGTAGAAAAGAGAAATATTTTTAGTGGGTTACCTTGAACTTTTAACTAATTGCAGTGATGTGACTAGGAGTTTGATATTTTTAAATAATCAACAACTTGTATACTAACCCATGCAACGCAATGGGTGACTTTACTTAACGTGATTTACTACATTTCATAATTATACTCTGTTTGACAGATTAACTATCTAAAATAGAGATAGAAGTGTAACATATATGTTGTATATAAACATTGTGAGCTAGCTAAACATATGTAGTATGTAAAACCATATTGTCCCTTATATATTGTGTTAGGAGTATAAGTTTTAATATATAAGTGTACCTTGTAATTTTTGGTGCTATAAGTTTGTCACCTAAAAGATGGTAATTTTTGTTGTACATTGTTCACGTGCAAAAGTGAAATTCAAGGAATTAGCCATGAGCTACTCCCAATAATCTACAACCAATTCAAAATGTCCTAGAAATATAAAATATAATATTTGTCCCCCAATATTGGTAAGTTATGACCACAGTCCAAACAAACATATTATAGCCTTTGAAGTTTAAAAAACCATGCTGCATTTTTCTGGATCCATAGTAGACTCAAAATTATAAAAGAGGCCACCTCTTTGATATTCGACACGTCATGTCACCTCACTAATAATTAGCTATAAGTTTAGGATACCTCACTGAAAATTTTCTGTTAGAAAATGATGCGAAGGAATTGGTCGTGGCATGATGCTGGCACTCAATCAGACGTTGTAGGCTTGTAGCTGTCTCAGTATAAGTCTGACATAATGAAAAATTTATTATAATATAAGTCATTGTTTATAATTATTATAGTCAATTTGAGATATATTTTGTAATAAAGTATCTTGTGATTTTATTGAGAAGATGAACTGTTTACACATATGAAGTAATACGAGTGAGTCCAGAAATTTCCTGTATGCTAAGTTCAATATTAAGAGGTCTAAGTGATTTTCATATGTTATGTAAGTACTGATGAGGTATAAACCCATAACGAATTCAAACATGATATTAAGAAACCTGAGTAAGCATATAAAGCTTAGGCCTTGACCTTGGTTCTTACATTTCTTCTTCTTATTAAATCCATATTTATACTGTTCAAAATTAGATTTTTATTGCAAAAATCAATTGCTAAAAATTTGATGCGTTAATCTAATCACAAGACTTCATATCCTTAATGCTCATATGAAATGGTGTTAGGTTAACGAGTTCCTTGCTGGCATGGGAACTGATGCCCCAGATGTTGAAGAGGAAAACGTCATCGCTAGACCGTCAGTTGGTTATGATGACATGTGGGCAAAGACACTTTTGGAGACCACAGAATTAGAGGTAGTCATCTGAGCATCCTCTGGGTTCTTATTCTATTATGAGTATTTTTTTCTCATCTCGAAGAAGTTGTCTCCTCATTCCCCCACTATCTTTCTCTTTTAGAAGCCACTTAGTTTGCTCCTTTTGTGTGTCATGGTTTTGCAGGAAGATGATGTGAGGTCATCTGGATCTTCTTCTCCAGATTCAGCAGGATCAGTTGGAACTTCCATATCATCACACTTTGGAGGGATGAATTATCCTTCCCTTTTCAGCTCAAAACCATCCTATGGAGGTTCACAATCATCAGTATGTAACTGACATTGATACAAGCTTTTTGCCTTTCCGGAATATCTCTCCCTTTTCTTCTCTAGTCTTGTGGGCAATATCTGTTGCTGAAAAAGCATGTGTTTCAGTACAATTCCACTTCGACCTATTGGCTTAGGAGGATAAATGTTCTGCTTCATGTTAGTGATACTTTTTGTTAAACCTGTGAAAAACATACTTAGTCTCTGTAAACTAGATCAAGTGCTTGTATCTTCTGAGGGAAGAAAGTTAAAAGAACCACCAATAAAGGGTAAGTGATGGGGAAAGAGAAAGTGAGTATAACTGCCTTCTATCACTTAAAATACATGGTTCAAAGCAAAGTACATTTGCTGCACCCGAGTAAAAAGGTAAAGTACATTTATAACAGCTACCAACAACATCTATTTCTCCCGACTAATGAGAGACAGTGGTGGAAGTCCGACGAAGTTTGTTTCTCTTTGTCAAGTAAGAGCCTAATGTCTAGATGCATTTCCACTATAGTTGATGCCTCAATTATCAGATATAGGGTGAAGCTACTACTGGTGACCAAAACTTGGTTGAATATTCTTATTAATAGGTCTGAGATTCGCAAATATGAACTGAAAAGGTCGGAATGTGCAACTCTACAATCCATTGTTAGAATCAATAGATCTCCCAGTCGTTCATTTGTTTGAAGTCAAACTCTAGGTCTAGATAGAAGTAATCATTTTCCAGAATAAATTGAAATTGATGGGATCGTAAAGTCTTTCAACAGAGATATTTCTTCCCCCCTAAATGCTTAATCTGTTTCTATGTGAGAAGAGCCACGTCCAACATCTTCATACAGACACTTGTATATTCCACGTCTGCAATCCGATCGTGCCTTGTTAACATGGGTTAGTCAGTTAGTCTTAGTCTGGTGTAGGTGATAGCATTATAGCTCAATTTAATGGAACCCATCGACCTTTTTACTCCTCTACTTTCTGATATCTTACCGTTTTGGACTAATTATGGGCTAACGGTTTTTTAACTTACAGGAGAAGGCAACTAACAAGTATTCCATGGGGGGTAGTTCATCCCTGTATGAGGGTTATGGTTCTCCGGTCAGTTCTAAACAAATTTGTTCTTTTTATTTAAAATTTACCATAATTCTGTGCATCTTCTGATTACTTTTGCATCTTCAGATCAGAGAAGAACCCCCGCCCTATGATTCACATGCCTTCGAGAGAGAAGATTCATTTGTTAATCCTTTAGCCGGCCCTACATCTCGTGCTTCTGGGTCCCAGGATGAAGAACGAACTTCTTCCGGAATTCCTCGGCCTGGAACAGCACTATATGACTTTACTGCTGGTGGAGATGACGAGGTGATCTACTGATGCAACTTGCTTAACTTTTTCGATTCTTGCCTCGTGGTGGTTAAATTTGAATAAGCTCTTTTATTCTCAAGATTGTGAACCTATTTCCTTGCATTTAATGCATCTAAAAACAGGAAGTAAAGTATGTTTTATATGCTAAATATTGATCAAGCCCTTTTTTGTCTGGCAGTTAAATTTGACAGCAGGCGAACAGGTTGAAATCGAGGATGAAGTGGATGGCTGGTTTTTTGTAAGTTTGATGCCCCTTTTTTGCTTATGTACCTCTATCATGCGATAAAAAGAAAGCTATAAAAAGTGACTACTTTTGCATGTGCAAGTTATATAACTCAGTTGTGCATGGTGTGGAATGTGCATCAGGTTTTTCTTGTTGAATTCTCCCTCCATTCTGAAAAAACCTCCGTGATTACTCCTTGTGCAGTACCCGAATAACCTTCCTTTTCCTTAAAATCCCCCCCACCCCAAAAAAAAAAGAAACTCTCTCTCGCACTCTCATTCCGTATACCATGCGCCGTGGGACCCTCCACTAAGTTTATCAGTCAATCAGTTTTTTATTTTCTCTTTTACACATATTAAAAAGCCTACACTCCTCTACAACGAAATTATTAAAATGTGTGCCCAAATTCAGAAGGAACTTTATTTGAGGGATGAGGAAGTGCCTCCTGCATCTTGCAATACTTTACCCATTTTCTTTTGCACAGTTTTTAAGCTACGTTTGATCATCTATACTAATAATATTAAAAGGTGTTCCTAAGAAAGTTTGTGTGTCACGTTACACTCTCCTCTAAGGCTCTAATGCAAATGCTTTATTTTCAAGTCAAACCCTCAATTAAAAAAATAATATTGTGTAGTTACAAGGTATCAAACACGTGACTTTTGAAATAGAAAGTGAATGTTTAGTATTTCAAAATAAAATATTATAAGGTCTTAATTATATCTCATTAAAAGATTTGCACAAGTAGTTAGATACCTAACTTTTTTATGATAATAACAAGACTATTATAGACATAAACTTACTCCAATTCCTTGTAGAAGTTTGCAACTTTTCCTGATTATGAATTTCTGACAATCTTGATATTATAAGTTGAGATTTCAGATAGCTGATTGGTTAGGTACTTAGTTGTACATGATTTGTAATTGTGCATTCTGGCTGTGTTCTCACTCTGCATAATCTGAGCTGATTCCGTTGTACACATTACTTTGTCAAAAATCAAGTACATCCTCGTCCTTAATGACTTACTTCTGAACTTGCAGGTAAGGAAAAAGCGTCCCGGCAGAGATGGCAAGACGGCTGGGCTAGTGCCTGTACTTTATGTAAATCAGTCTTGATCGTGCCTCTACTTCTGTAAATCAGTTTTTGCATCGCATGGTGGCTTTAGAAACCACTTACCGCGCACCTTGTGGTTTTTGAAATGTCTAGTAACTGAATCTGCGGCTCATATACCACACTAGAGAAAAAAAAGTTTGTCATTTACGGTTCATGATCATTGACGCCGATGGATAAATCACATTGATTGAAACTCGTAAGTTCTATACTAGGTTGTATTCATGGATTTGTTTAGTGAAGCTGAGTGTGTGTTATCTGTATATCTCCTGCTTAACTCTAGAAGCTACATTTTTTTTCTTTTCTTGTGGTGTTTGTAGTCAGGTTTGCCTTTTGAAACTCGTTCTGTGATCGAGTGCCTGATCAAAATGAACTGACATTGTTGGCATAACAAATTAGTATTTAGGTTGTGCGTGGACTGGTCCAATTACAGTGTGATATAGACATATAGTGCTGATATTTCGAGACGGCAGTATGTAAACCCATTCTTTGTAGCATTTGATGTGGTACTGACATCCCACTGAGTCAGTATGTAATAACCATTTTTGGTAGCGTGTATGTTGTTTCTTCTAATCACCTTAAACTTTTTCTTACTTGATCTTGGTATATAATTCTATTCATGAAGCCTTTTAGGGTTGGTAACCCTTCTTGTATAATTAAGGGTTTTTTTGGTTGGTTAGTTGTATTCCGAACTGCATCCCCTTTTTCCCACTTCTGAAAGGGAGGCTCACACCCATGATGAAAGAAGCCGAAAGGCAAGTGTAAATATTTTTTGAGGGGACAACAAGCTAGTACTAAGTCAAGGACAAAGTGTTCATAAGCACACAGGGCACCACCTCCGCATGAGCATGGTTTCCCAGATTTGTTCATTACTGAAAGGAACTAGCTTAGCTAATTGATGGGCAACGAAGTTCTCGTCACGTAAAACATGAGACCACGTTATAGAAGAAAAAGAAGTACATGAAGAGAGGATATTGTGAAGAATAGCATCAAGGTCCGAAAGAAAAATGACACTCTTTGAGAGACGATTGACAAGCACTTGGCAATCGGATTCGATGATGGCGTCCTCAAAGCCAAAACGCTTCCCAAGACATATCTCCATTGCGAGTGCCTTGGCCTCGGCCACTTCAGGCCCCCAGTAAGCCTTTTGGCATCGAGTTGTTGCAAATAACACATTCCCTTGCGGTCTCCGAGCCATAGCATTATGACCAACCCATGCGGTGGCGTCTTCGAGCCACAGCACTAAAACCAACCCATTCGTCCACTGCAAGTGAGGCATCAACGATAATTTTCACAACCCCTTTAGGTGGGGCTTGCCATGTTTTAGAGCTGGAAGCTTCCACACCTTGCGTGTGGTAGATACTCTTGGCATAAGTGTCATTCTCCTCTACGAGTCAGCGAATTCGAGCAACAAGAACAATGTCTGGGCTTCGCTAGGCAAGTGTAAATATTAAGAATAGCTTACGTAAGACTCCTTGGCTAAGGATCTTTTACAAGAAATTAGAATACTAACCTTCTACTTGCCTTAGTTATAATTTCATCGACACAAATAATTTTGGGGAGGGGACGAATTGGATTCGGATAGTATGTTGCATGGTTCGACTTCCAACTAACTTATAGTTGTAATTTCTTTGTTTCTTTGTATTTGCAATGCTTTGTCTTTCATATATTTAAATACACAACTTTGACCATTAATATTTTCAGCTGGTTCGCAAAAGTCCGTCTACTCTTAATTTAAAAATTGGCCACAATCCAAGTCTAATATTTTTATATATATATTTGGATCCATTGGAGCCACGAAAGCTGTACCAAGTACAAAAAAAGGGAGGGAAATTCGAACATCTGACCTACGTTCACAACACTTCAATTTTGACAATTAAGGCAAGACATCCTTGGTACCTAAGTCTAATGTTGAAAGAGAATGGACCACCACTAAAACATAGTGACTGGTTTAAGTTATTTAGTGACCACCTTAAACCATTTAGTATTCACATTCTGTAACACCCCAATAATTCTCTCTTTTCCAAAAATATCTTTTCAATATAAAACCTAGAGAATCATCAAAACATTATTGCCCGTGTGATAACGTATCGGCTTATTTAGAATTTTGCAGCAGATTACATATAACTGAACTTTAGAATTGAAATATAATAAATAACAAAATAACTTTAAAACCAAACAACATTGTTAACTTTTACTTCAAACCAACCTTAAATGTAAATGTATCTACTATATAATAAATAGATCAATCTGTTACACAAGCTCTCTATTTCCAAATTTTCATGATGCAACATCTTCACACCTGTAGATGTCAATGCACTAAAGAATCTGCTCACCAAGAATGGTCATCACATGATCAATAAGGCAAAGTCATGATCAACACATACAAACGTGATCAGCAAAGCTGAGTACTACATAATAATAATTATAAAACATTTCTAACATGATACTAATAAATATAAATAGGGATAAATGACAACATAATAATCTGCAGATAACTTTTACTAAATTAAACGTTAACAATCTTTTTATTACTTTAATGGAATAGTTACTGGACCGATTTGTCTCATCTAAAACTAGCCTTCCTTTTGGAAAACGAAATACGGGCGTAACTCCATATTCCATAATGACCTACGATATCGAGTAACCTTTTAATAAAAATAGCAACGACAATCAATCTAATTCCCAGAAAAAAGCCATGGCACGACTACCATGAACCCCAACTCCTGATTGTCCAACTTGATACGTGCACCAGTCTAAAGTTTATCACTAACCAAGTTTCACTTTACATGATTTACCAATTATTACTTGTTATGACACACAAGCAATACAGATAATACATAATTAAACATTCACAACTTTATTCCTTTTTATCTTAAGATTAAATAAGTGATCATACAACTTACAACCTAAGATTAATTCCATCTTTAATCCAATTCTTTTTATTTGTGGAACATAGCCAACAACCAGTTTACCTTTCAAAGGTAGAAATTATCAACTTAACAAATAAGGCCCACATTCCTCATAGAGTAGTGAAAATAATAATATAAGGGAACACATGATTCAATCTTGATCCAACTGATAAATATATTAATCCCCCATGTGAATTAATAAATAAAGTTTCCAACTAACATGTTTACATCAATATTCCACACAAACATGATATTAATCTCATAATTCAATCTCACACATAACATGTTCGCACACAGGCATAAAACATGTAAAATCCAATCATATATGAACTCATAAAGTTCCTATACATGATAATACATAACTTTCCTTCCTAAAATCATGATACTACATCAAACAACACATAGGTATGCACGTACTTTATGTAGACAAATTGATAGACCACTTTAACAATCTTCAAAGTCGCCTAGAGAAAATTCTCCGCCTAAAACAACTAATAAAAATTCATAATCAATACTCAAATAATTTCCAGCAACTTTAAAACACTTTAAACCTCCTTTAAAAATATTAAAAGTTATTCCATCATTCAAACTTCAATTACTGATACTCCCTAGCATAGTACTACTATACTAGTCATTAAAATCCATAAAACTCCATTAATAACTTCCTTTTTGAAATTCCAGCAACATATAACTTATTTAATCTCCCTTTAAACATGCTTAAACATACATAAATTTATAAGAATAATCAATTCTATAGTTTATAACATACTACTATAAATATTTATTTCTGTAATACATAAATTATGTAAACTTAGATTCATATATAAATCATAAAACTATAATCTTTAAACATAATCATATTAAAACCAATCTTAAAAACATAAACTTTGCATTAAAAATAACTTGAGGAGGAAGAAATTAACCGAAGCAAAGGAAAAAAGAGGAAGGAACGCTGACGGGAATCAGCGACTGCTTTAGGCTGTCGGTGAATGGTCGACGGGACAACAGGTCGGCGTAGCAAAGAAGTGAAGGCCGAAGGAGAGCTAGGACAAAAATCGAAGAGAGATAAAAAGAAATAGGAGACAGAATATTATTATTCTTTTGTGTGGGTAAAATATTTGGTCTTAATGATATTTATAGGCAAGCTTTCCTTTTTGGCTTAGGAAAAGGCAATTGGATCCTAAGTAGGATAGAATAATGAATATGATTGATGAATAAACTCCTAGCATTATTAGAAGTTCCTTTTCCTAGTCGAATTAGTATTTGGATTCCTCAAGCCCATTTAAAATCCTTTTTAAAATTCAATTAGTATTCCAATTATTTTTCAAAGCATGCCTTCACAAAATATTTTAACTTCCTTAAACCTTTAAAAGAATTCCTTTGACTATCAAAATAGTTAAATTTTTAAATAAATAAATTATTTTAAACTAAATTATATTTAAATATAAATATACATATACTAAAATATATTTATACAATCCATAAATTTACGGGGGATTACAGTCTACCCCTCTTAAAAGAGGTTTTGTCCCGGAACTTGACACAAAATTCCCACATTTCGAAAAATTTGATCTAAATTTCATTTGAGAAATACTTGCGTCACTTCTTGAACATACTTCTATATGCGGAGATTCTATTTATTTTTACACCAATATGTGCAAATCGTCAAAATAAGCATCAAAAAGTGCATAAAAGTAGGCAAAAAGCACGAAGTTCTATCGCATTCTATCCCCCTTAAGGAAGACGAGTTACGCCCTCTTAACTCACCTCAAGGAACAAGTCTGGATATTTCTTTCATTTCAGCTTCGGCTTCCCATGTTGCCTCTTCAGACTCGTGGTTAGACCAAAGTACTTTTACGATATGGACATTCTTATTGCGTGTATTATGCACCTTCCTGTCAAGAATCTTAACAGGTATTTCCTCATATGTGAGGCTACTATCGAGCTGGATTTGTTCAAGCTCCAAAACATGACGCTCATCAAGGATATATCGGTTGAGTTGGGAGATATGGAAGACATCATGCATCTTCTCAAACACCATTGGCAATGCCAACCTATAGGCTACTTTTCCAATTCGCTCCAAAATCTCATATGAGCCTACATATTTGGCACTTAACTTAATATTTTTCCCAAATCTAATGACGCCCTTAGTTGGTGGTACTTTTAAAAACACCTTATCACCTACTGCAAATTCATCTTCGCGTCGTTTTAAGTCGGCATAACTCTTTTGCCTATCTTGAGCAGCTTGGATTCTAGCCTGAATCAGTTTGACATTCTTGACGGTTTTCTCAATAAATTATGTCCCCAAGACTATATTTTCACTAAAATCATTCCAGCAAATGGGACTTCTACACTTCCGTCCATATAGTGCGTCGAAAGGTGTCATCTTAATGCTCGCATGATAGCTATTGTTATAAGAAAATTCGATCAGGTCTAATTGGTCCTCCCAACTACCTTGGAAATCAATAGCGCACGCTCTCAAAATATCATATGGTTTGGTTAGTCCTCTCAGTCTGACCATCAGTCGCAATGTGAAAGGTTGTACTCATCTTTAATGTTGTCCAAAGATTTGATTGGACTTTTTTCAAAATTTCGAGAGGAACCTCGAATCACGATCAGAAATAATATCCCTTGGAACCCCATGCAATCTCACCACATGCCTAATGTACGTCTTTGCAAGTTGCTTTTTTTTCTATGTCTCCTTAATAGGTATAAAAACGGAGGACTTCGTAAGTCGATCAATAATAACCCAAATAGTACCGTTGCCACTCCTCGTCCTAGGCAAAGCAGTCACAAAATCCATAGAAATAGAATCTCACTCCCATTCAGGAATCTCTAAGGATTGAACCTTCTCATGGGTCTCTTATGATCTATCTTCACTTTCTGACAGGTTAGGCACTTAGATACATATTCGGCTACCTCACGCTTCATGTTTGGCCACCAATAGATACTCTTAAGGTCTTTGTACTTCTTGTCACCCCCAGGGTGCATAGAATATGGAGTGTTATCCCCCTCATCCATAAGACGTCTCTTAAGGTCCTCACACTTTTGCGGTACACACCACATTCCCTTAAACCTCACACTTCTATCATCATGGATCTTAAAGTCGACTTCCTTATCTTGCTTTATTTTCTCCTTAATCTTATTTAGGTGCTCATCCCCAACTTCATCCTCATTGATCTCGTCGAAAACTGACAACCCCAAAGATAAAGCGCTCAGTCTTGCCTTACTTTTCCCATGATTTAAAATTTCTAGGCTCAGCCTTTGTGTATCTCGACACAACTCCTCGGGGACTATCAAGGCACTCACGCTATGGCTCGACTTTCTACTCAAGGCATCGACAACTACATTCGCTTTCCCCTTATGATACTGGATGTCTAGGTCATAATCCTTAATCAATTCCAACCATCTCCTCTGCCTCGTATTATGGTCTTTTTGGTTGAAAATGTACTTCAAGCTCTTATGGTCGTAAATGTCTTACAAGTTGCCCCATATAGGTAATGTCTCCAAATATTCAATGCAAACACTATGGCAGCTAACTCTAGATCGTGGGTAGGGTAATTCGCCTCATAAAGTTTCAATTGATGCGACGCATATGCAATTACCTTCCCATTCTGCTGTAACACACATCCCAAAGACCCAAACAATTCTTTGAAGCATCACTATACACCTCAAATCCCCCATTCCCATCAGGAAGGGTCAAAACAGGTGTAGAGGTTAAACGTTCTTTCAAAGTTTAAAAGGCTTCTTCACACTTTTCATTCCATCCAAATTTTGACTCTTTCTTCATCATGTTGGTCATGGGTCTCACTATCTTCGAGAAATCTCTCACAAATCTCCTTTAATAGCCAGCTAGACCTAGGAAACTTCGAATATATGACAAATTGTTTGGAGTTGGCCACTCACTCACGGCTTGAATCTTAGTAGGATATACAAAGACTCCTTCCTTAGACACATAATGACCCAAAAACGCTACATTCTCCAGACGGAACTCACACTTAGAGAACTTGGTATATAATTGATTCTTCCTAAGCGTCTCCAGAATAATTCTCAATTGCTCATCATGCTTTACCTCGTTCCTCGAATATATCAGTATATCATCAATGAAAATCACCACGAACTTATCTAGAAACTCATGGAAAATCCTATTCAATAAGTCCATAAATATGGCAGGAGCATTGGTTAACCCAAATGGAATTACAGTGAACTCATGTGACCATAACGCGTCCTAAAGGCAGTGTTAGGTACATCCTTATCAGCTATCCTCGATTGGTGATACCCCGAACGCAAATCAATCTTCGAGAACACACTCGCTCTATTTAACTGGTCGAATAGGTCATCTATTCTAGACAAAGGATACTTGTTCTTGATGGTTAGATTGTTCAGTTCCCTATAGTCAATAGACAACCTCATACTCCCATTATTTTTCTTCACAAATAACACAGGATCTCCCCAAGGTGATGCACTAGGACTAATATACCCCTTCTCCAGCAACTCCTGCAATTGCATCTTCAGCTCACTCATCTCAGATGGTGCCAATCTATAGGGTGCCTTAGATATAGGTGCAGTTCCAGGAACTAAGTCTATGGTGAACTCAACAGCTCCCGCAGGTGGCATACCCGAAATCTCGCTCGAAAATACATCCATAAACTCGTTCACAATTGGGACATCCTCGATATTCACCCCAACTTCCTTACTCACTTCTTGCACACTACAGAAAAATAATTCACACCCCTTCTTCATCAACTTCCTTACTTGCATCGGAGAGATAACCCCAAAGTTCTTAGGTTTACCAAAACGTCTATAGGAGGTAAATTTCCCAAAGGGTTCCTCAAAACTACTTTCTGAACTTCACAGTCTATATTGACCCTGTAGAAACTTAACCAGTTTATCCCAAGAATAACAACTTGGTCTCCCAAATTGAACTCTATTAAATATAATCCGAAGGAAATACATAGTCTCCAATCTTTAGAGGCAAATTTTTAAACAATTTGGTAAACCTTATGATCTCTCCAGTATGTATGCTAATAGGCAAATCAATAACTTAATTCAAAATCTACTAACCCTAATTGAATTTCCTCAATCAAACCTTGCTCCAATCACTGAGCCTTTAACTCCTCAGTGGCTAATATCTCAGGTGCAAACCTAGACAATGTTATGAACTTGCTATAATACTTAAAGATGATCATACTCCTCATCTTAAGGTTTATGAACTCCTAAGCCTTTTGCTTTCTCATATATGCAGGGTAATAAATGATTCCCAATTAAACTCTTTCACAACACTAAGTCTAATCCCATTCTCTTTCCACCATAAGCCAACGTCATCTTTCAAATACAATACAACTTGACCTACTCTCATCTCCTCAGGACAGTTCAAAGCCCGACCTAAAAATCTTTTCAAACTCCCTAATCTAACTCTCTAAGAAGCTAAGGTAGGGTCAGTTTGCCCCTTATAGTATGGTGGCTTAACTTTATCTAACCTCTCAAACATGTCCCCAACAGTATCAGGACGCTCAGCTCTCTCCTGAGTCAAATTTCTCTGCCAATAGGCGAGTAGCAGAAGCTAAGGCATCATTGTTGTTTAACACTCTACTTCATGACTGAAATTTAACGTAACTCAACTTTGATTTCGATTCATAACTTACTTGTCATTCTCTACGAAGGCAACATTTGATTTGACCAAAAAGATCGCATCAACAAACAATTTCTCATGAAGTTACTATAACACTAAGTTCACACATTATGAACCATAACAATCATAGACTCACGCATGAATAAATATTCACATTAATAATCACATAAGGATCAAATGCAACCAATCACAATAATTAAAGAAAATATTCCCCTTTTCGCGTACTAAAATATATTCTCACTCAACTCAAATAACTAAATAATAACTTTCATTCCTCAACGATAATAATAATATTTTTTTAATCCAAAATAACCAACTTATTCCTCAATAATATAAAGATGCTAAATAAGAAAATTCAAACCATTGTAGCCTAGCTACTTATTCAACTACTAACCTTATGACACAAGTAAATATTCTATGGAGTTACACTATCATTCCTATCCTTATTTCTTTATACTTTTATGGAGTAAACATTTCATCTTCCAAGTCTTCAGAGTCTTCACTAAAATAATAATAATATGAATTCCTGGGTCTAGTAGATCTTCGAATCCTTTTGGGTTGATGTCCATTTTCGTCCAACTAGAAATCACTCACATCGCTCATATAAGGTCTCCAAGTACCATTGTAGATATCCTTTCAGGTTTGCTCTCTAGTACGATCAAACTCTTGAATTACTTCATCAACACTACTAGGGATGCCTACTTTCAAGACACAACGCATAACAAGGTCTAAGTTGATGTAACTCTCACTATCAGACTCATAACCTTCATTTTCATCATCAATCAATACAATTGGGTTATGATAGCTTCCTACTCTATTAAGTTGCCTAACAGACATGGTTAGGGATCTACAACAAATAAATCTATTCCAATAGATTATTTAGTACTCTCCATGAACGTAATTTCCAACAATAATCAATAAGGAGTTACCACCAATAATATCGGCACAAGAATATAACAATTAGCGGAAAAGAAAAAAATATAAACAGTTATCAAGGAAGAAAAATATAAACAGTTAGCAGAAAAGAAAAAATTTAATCATGCTGAACTAACTATTTAATGGAAGCATATAATATTTCTATCTTATATGCCCTTCTTATACTACCATTCTCATAATACAACAATTAAAACTTTAAAATAATGAATACTAATAATTATATTTTTCGACTAAAAATCATCCAAAATTCGAACTAAAAAAAATTTCGACAATATAAAAAAATTTCGGACTAAATAAAATATTTTCGAACAAAAAATTTTTCGAACGAAATAAAATATTTTCGGACCAAACAAAAAATTACGGACAAAAACAAATATAAAATTTCGAACTTTAAAAATAATTTTTGGACCTAGTATTTCCGAAAAAATTTCGACTTAAATAAAAATAATTATTCGAACCTTTTTTTTCGAATAAAATATTCCTAACGCCCATTTTAAAATAAACGTGTTTCAAAAATGAATTTAAACACAACGAATAAGTAGGAGCTCAATTCTAAGAAATTCATTTGAATAACTAGCTAGTTAGGAGCCTAAATTTTTTTGCAATAAACCTAAAGCTCCCAGATACCACTTTGTAACACTCCGATAATTATCTCTTTTCCAAAAATACCTTTTCAAAATAAAACCTAGAGAATCATCAAAACATTATTGCCCGTGCGATATCGTATCGGTTTATTTAGAATTTTGTATCAGAAAACATATAGTTGAACTTTAGAATTGAAATATAATGAGTAACAAAATAACTTTAAAACCAAACAATATTGTTAACTTTTACTTCAAACCAACCTTAAATGTAAATATATCTACTATATAATAAATAGATCAATCTGTTACACAAGCTCTCCATTTCCAAATTTTCATGATGCAACATCTTCACACCTGTAGATGTCAATGCACTAAAGAATCTGCTCACCAAGAATGGTCATCACATGATCAATAAGGCAAAGTCATGATCAACACATACAAACGTAATCAGCAAAGCTGAGTACTACATAATAATAATAAAACATTTCTAACATGATAATAATAAATATAAGTAGGGATAAATGACAACATAACAATCTGCAGATAACTTTTACTAAATTAAACGTTAACAATCTTTTTATTACTTTAATGGAATAGTTATTGGACCGATTTGTCTCATCTAAAACTAGCCTTCCTTTTGGAAAACAAAATACGGGCGTAACTCCGTATTCCATATTGACCTACGATATCGAGTAACCTTTTAATAAAAATAGCAACGACAACCAATCTAATTCCCAGAAAAAAGCCATGGCACGACTACCATGAACCCCAACTCCTGATTGTCAGCCTTCATACGTGCACCAGTCTAAAGTTTATTACTAACCAAGTTTCACTTTACATGATTTACCAATTATTACTTGTTATGGCACACAAGCAATACAGATAATACATAATTAAACATTCACAACTTTATTCCTTTTTATCTTAAGATTAAATAAGTGATCATACAACTTACAACCTAAGATTACTTCCATCTTTAATCCAATTATTTTTATTTGTGGAACATAGCCAACAACCAATTTACCTCTCAAAGGTAGAAATTATCAACTTAACAAATAAGACCCACATTCCTCATAGAGTAGTGAAAATGATAATATAAGGGAACACAAGATTTAATCTTGATCCAACTGATAAATATATTAATCCCCCCATGTGAATTAATAAATAAAGTTCCCAACCAACATGTTTACATCAAGATTCCACACAAACATGATATTAATCTCATAATTCAATCTCACACATAACATGTTCGCACACAGGCATAAAACATTTTAAATCCAATCATATATGAACTCATAAAGTTCCTATACATGATAATACATAACTTTCCTTCCTAAAATCATGATACTACATCAAACAACACATAGGTATGCACGTACTTTGTGTAGACAAATTGATAGACCACTTTAACAATCTTCAAAGTCGCTTAGAGAAAATTCTCCGCCTAAAACAACTAATAAAAATTCATAATCAATACTCAAATAATTTCCAGCAACTTTAAAATACTTTAAACCTCCTTTAAAAATATTTAAAAGTTATTCCATCATTCAAACTTCAATTACTACTACTCCCTAGCATAGTACTACTATACTAGTCATTAAAATCCATAAAACTCCACTAATAACTTCCTTTTTGAAATTCCAGCAACATATAACTTATTGAAACTCCCTTTAAACATGCTTAAACATACTTAAATTTATAAGAATAATCAATTTTATAGTTTATAACATACTAGTATGATTTTCCGATTTTTAACACCCTAAAAATTCATACTTTGATAATTAAAAATCCAATCTAAACATAATAAGTAAATCTGAATTTTATTTATGTAATACATAAATTATGTAAACTTAGATTCATAAATAAATCATCAAACTATAATCTTTAAACATAATCATATTAAAACCAATCTTAAAAACATAAACTTTGCATTAAAAATAACTTGAGGAGGAAGAAATTAACCGAAGCAAAGCAAAAAGGAATCAGCGGCTGCTTTAGGCGGTCGGTGAAGGGTCGACGAGACGGCAGGTCGGTGAAGCAAAGTAGTGAAGGCCGAAGGAGATCTAGAAAATCGAAGAGAGAGAAAAAGAAATAAGAAAGAGGATAATGTTTTTTGTGGGTAAAATATTTGAGCTTAATGATATTTATAGAGAAGTTTTCCTTTTGGGCTTAGAAAAAGACAATTGGATTCTAAGTAGGATTGAATAATGAATATGATTAATGAATAAACTCCTAACATTACTAGAAGTTCATTTTCCTAGTCCAATTAGTATTTGGGTTCCTCAAGCCCATTTAAAATTCTTTTTCAAATCCAATTAGTATTTCAATTATTTTTCAAAGCATTCCTTAACAAAATATTTAAACTTCCTTAAACCTCTAAAATAATTACTTTGACTTTCAAAATAGTCAACCTTTTAAATAAATAAATATTTTAAACTAAATTATATTTAAATATAAATTTATATATATATACTAAAATATATTTATAGAATTCATAAATTTACGGGGGATTAAACATTCTTTAATCTATTTAGTGACTAGTTTAATCCATTTGGTAAGACTCTTAAATTATTTTTTAAAATTGTACATTGTAGTTTAAAATTTAAAAGGAACAAACGACGGAAATGAGAAGGGACGATTAGGTAGGTTAAAAATGTACAAGGATAGGTTTAGGCAGGCCAAGACATCCTTGGTACCCAAATCTAATGTTGAAAAAGAACAGACTACCTCTAGAATAGAATGACTGGTTTAATTTATCTGGTGACCAGCTTAAACTATTTATGTAACACCCTGATGATTCTCTCTTTTTCAAAAATACTTTTCAAATATAAAACTAGAGAATAATCAAAGCATTATAGCCCGTGTGATAACGTATCGGCTTATTCATAATTTTGCAGCTGAAAACATATAATTAACTTTATAATTGAAATATAATAAATAAGAAAGTTAACTTTAAAACCAAACAACATTGTTAATGTTAACTTCAAACCAAACTTAAATATAAATGTATATACTATAAAACAATAAATAAATCAATATGCAACACAAGCTCTCCATTCTCGAAACCTCATGATGCATCATCTGCACACATGTAGATGTCAATGTAATAGAAAAACCGCTCACCAAGAATGGATCATCACAGGATCAATAAGGCAAAGCCATGATCAACACATACAAACAAAGCACGTAGTCAGCAAAGTTGAGTACTACAAAATAATAAATAAACATTCCTAATATGATGCAAATAAATATTAAATAGGGATAAATAATAACATAACAATCTGCAGATCACTTTTACTGAAGTAAATTTTAACCACCTTTTTATTACTTTAATTGAATAGTCATTGGACCGAGTTATCTAACTAAAAATAGCCTTCACCTAGAAAGACGAAATATGGGCCGGGCGCGACTCCGTATTCCAAATGACATACGATATCAAGGAACCTTTTAAATAAAAATAGGAATGGTGATCAATTTGATTCCCAGAAAAAGCCATGACACGCTCACCATGTACCCTAACTCTTGATTGTCCGACTTCAGATGTGCACCAGTATAAAGTTTATGACTATCCAAGTTTCACTTTAGATGATTTACCAATTATTACTTGTTATGACACACAAGCAACACAGATAAAATATAATCAAACATCCACAACTTAGGATTAAATAAGTTATCATACAACTTACAAACCAAGAATAATTCCTTCTTTAATCCAATCATTCTTATTTGTTGAACCTAGCCAACAACCAACTTACCTTTCAAAGGTATAAATTACCAACTACCAAATAAGGCCCACAATCCTCATAGAGTAGTGAAAATAATAATATAAGGAAACACACGATTCAATCATGATCCAACTAATAAATATATTAATAAATAAAGTTTTGAACCAACATGTTTGCATCAATATTTCATACAAACATGATATCAATCTCATAATTAAATCTCATACTTAACATGTTCGCACACATGCATAACATGTAAAATCCAACATAATAACAATCATATGAACTCACAAAGTTCCTATACATGATAATACATTTCTTTCCTTCCTAAAATCATGATACTACATCAAACAATTCATAGATATGTACGTATTTTGTGTAGACAAATTGATAGACCACTTTTAACAAATTTAGAAGTCGCCTACAGAGAAATCTCCGCCTAAAAGAACCAATAAAATTATTTATAATCAATACTCCAAATAAATTCCAGCAACTTTAAAATACTTTAAATTCCCTTTAAAAATATTTAAAAATTATTTTCATCATTAAAACTTCAATTACTTATATTCCCTAGCATAGTACTACTATACTAGTCATTAAAAACTTCATTAATAACAACCTTTCCGAAATTTCAGCAACTTATAATTTATTAAAACTCCCTTTAAACATGCTTAAATTCATAAGTTTAATCAATTTCATAGTTTATAACATGCTACTATGATTTTACAATCTTTAATACCATAAAATCCATGCTTTGATAATCAGAATTCCAATTCAAACATAATAATCAAATCTAAATTTTTATTCTTTCAATACATAATTTATATAATCATAGATTTATCATTAAAATAGTAAATTAAAGCTTCTAATCATAATTAGTACTAAAACAAAACATAAAAATATAATCTTTAATCAAAACTTGAGGAAGAAGAAAGTAATCAAACCAACACAAGAAAGAGGAACAAGAGGAAGATGTCGGCCAAGATAGCAGCAACGCCGGCAGCTTAGTGGTGGTCGACAGTGATGGTGGCGGTGGTGGAGTTGTGGGATTTCTTGTGGAGGAAGAAAGTGTTTCATGGAAGAGAAGAAAGAAGAAAAAAGAAAGAAGAGGAAAAATGTGGAAGGAGGAATAAGATTATGGGTGGCCTGTTTTCCTTGTGCGGGAGGAGGAGAGAGAATTTTGTGTGGGTAAAATATTTGGGTTTAAAGTATTTATAGATATGTTTTCCTTTTAGGCTTAGGAAAAGGCAATTGGGTTTTAAGTAGAATTGAATGATGAATAGGATTGATGAATAAAACTCCTAACATCACTAGAAGTCCTTTTTCCTAGTCCAATTAGTATTTGGATTCCTTAAGCACATTTAAATTCATTTTTCAATCAAAATAGTATTTTAAATATTTTTCAAAGCATGCATCAACAAAATGTTTTAATTTTCTTAAATCCTTACAATAATTCCTTTGACTTTCAAAATAGTCAACCTTTTAAAGAAATAAATTATTTTAAAGTAAATTACATTTAAATAAATAAATAAATATATATATATATATATATATATATATATATATATATATATATAGGGTTGGGTTCTAATGAGAACCCTCTTATGGTGAGAACCGTGAGAACCACGTAAAATGAGCAAAACTTCCTAAAATGAGCAAAAAAAAAAGTAACAAATGAGCATAAACATAAAATGAGTAGAAAACATTAAATTATCAAAAACATAAAATGAACAAAATGTAAAAGAAGAAAACGTAAAATGAGCATAAAAAAGTTCAATGAGAAAAAAATTAAAATGAGCAAAACGTAAAATGACCAAAAACGTTGATAAATGAGCATAAAATTGTTAAATAAGCAAAATCATAAAATAAGTGAAACAAAAAATGAGCTAAAATATTATGAAATGATCAAAATCTTCGTAAAATGAGGAAAAATGAGTGGTTCTCACGGTTCTCACCATAAGGGTGTTCTCATATGAACTTAAACCTATATATATATATATATATATATATATATATATATATATATATATTATATATATATATATATATATATATATATATATATATATATATATATATATATATATATATATATATATATATATACTAAAATATTTTTAAAAAAATCCATAAATTTATGGGGGATTACAATTTAGTATTCACATTCTTTAATTTAATCTATTTAATGACTAGTTTAATCCATTCGGTAAAACTGTAAATTAATTATTTTAAAAAATTGTACATTGTAATTCAAATTCAAATGAAACAAACGAAGGAGATGAGAAGGGACGATTAGGTTGGTTCGAAATGTCTAGGGATAGGTTTAGGCTTGTCTAATCTATCTATATAATAATAATATATTAAAAGAAGCGTTCTTATCTAAGAAATGGTGCTACATGGCTCTGTCCAATATATATGTCATATGGCACTCTTCTCAAGTTTTCAATATTGGGAATCAGGCAGACGACCTTTCAAATGAAATATGAGAGTTTAACCACCAATCTACTACAATTTTGATGTTTATTGTTTCAAAGTAAAACATGATAAAGGCTTATTATTATATGTAAATATAAATACATCGACAACTTTTTTTTATCTTTAACATTTTATTATGGTAATAACATTCTTTCACACCAATTCCATTGAAATAGTTATTTTCCATCCCCAATTTCTTACAAATTTTGTTTAACAACTTATCATGCCCTAACATCCATTTTCCAATTCCTCACGAAACAAAAAATTATGAAAAATTTATAAAATCAATTATGAAATTTATGAAATAAAAATAGAAAAATTCCCACTGGTAACCCTATACTATGGAACATTACCAATGGTAAACCGTTTTTCTTTTGAGTTTCAAAATAACCCTATACTTAGTAATATTATACAACTGTTATATTAAAGATGGATAAATCGTTAAACCTATTTACTATCCTAACCCAAGTTAACCCCAAACCACTACCTAGCCCACTAAATCCCCACCCACAACCATTCTTCCACTGAAAACACTATACTCCCGTCATTCTTTCCCTTCTGATGACTTTCTCTTTCTCCTTATCACTCTCTCCCTCCCTGTGACTTCTCATCTCTCTGTCTATTTCGCTGCTGCCTCCCCAGATCTTCACCGCCACTATATTCTCTCCCCTTTCAAGTTGGTGCTGCTACCGTTGTTGCGTTGCTCTTGTTGTAACCGTGGCTTGTTAGTGTTGGTGCTATCCCCCTTTGTCTCTTGCTTGAGTCTTCCTTCCTCATATGCATGCTTCGCTCCGCCCCTGATTATATCATCCTTTATCTTGTTGATATGGTGGTTTTGAGTAGTTAAATGGTGTTTTTGGTGGCTATAGTGGGCTTAGAGTTGATGGGTAGTTGTTACAATGCTATCTAGGTTGGAATTTTGATGAGTCTTTGATTTTAGGGGGTAAGACAATGGTGGTGAGGTGGTATTCAGGTGGAGGGGTGGGACGGTGGTGGTGGAGTGGGGTTCATGTGGAGGGGTGGGACAATGGTGGTTGGGTGCGATGTTAGTGGGTTGGGTGGTGGTTGGGGGTTGGGGTTAACCTGGATTAGGTAAACCGATAATACTAACGGTTGAATTAATGGTTTAACCATCATTAATGTCACGGTTGTATAATATTACTAAGTATAGGGTTATTTTTGAAACTCAAAAGAAAAACGGTTTACCATTGCAAAATGTTCCATGATACAAGATTACCAGTGAAAATTTCCCATAAAAATATATTTGATAATTGTAAATGACTCAGGACATCGCCCGTACCAAAATTTATGTTAAAATTAGACTGCTTATTATAATAATCGTGTTTAGGAATGCATTGGAGTGAGGGTAATTTAGTACTTCTTGTTTATGTTAAAGCACAATCTTTTGTCTCTAATATGGAAATGTCTATAAGTTGTTTTGGGTTTTAAATTTAAGCTATAATTTTGATAAGAAACTTTTGTAAATATTCCACTTACTAAAATTTTATTACCTTTCACTTTTTACTATATTACCCGCATCCCCATAAACAAAATAACTTTGTAAGGGGACTCACATTTTCTCTCGACAATAAACAAATCATGAATATTGTACTAACTTCAATTTTTAATTCTGAATTAATACAACTAAGGTCCCACTTATGATTTCTCCTTAATATTTATGCTCAAAAGAAATGAGAACTATATATAGAAACAGAAGGAATATTTAGTTATATATGATAACCCTAAACCTTGCTAGGGAAGATGGAAAAGCTCACAACTTGAGCCAACCTCAAGTCCTTTTACAATATATAATATAGAGTTTGTATTGTGTCGGACAACTTCAGTTAGAAGCACTTGTGCTTCAGTTAGACTTACTTGGTTTCAGTTGGTCTTTATTTTTTTTTCAGGTAGTCTTCATTTTTTTCAGGTAGTCTTCATTTTTTTCCAGGTAGTCTTCATTTTTTTTCAGTTGGTTCTTGTGCTCCAGTTAGACTTATTTGGGTTTCAGTTGGTCTTTATTTTTTTTCAGGTAGTCTTCATTTTTTCTCAGGTAGTCTTCATTTTTTTTCAATTAGTCTTTTTTTTTTTCAGTTGGTTCTTGTGCTTCAGTTAGACTTGGGTTTCAGTTGGTCTTTATTTTTTTTCAGGTAGTCTTCATTTTTTTCCAGTTAGTCTTCTTTTTTTTTTTTCAGTTGGTTCTTGTGCTTCAGTTAGACTTGGGTTTCAGTTGGTCTTTATTTTTTTTCAGGTAGTCTTCATTCTTTTTCAGGTAATCTTCATTTTTTTTCAGGTAGTCTTCATTTTTTTTTCAGTTAGTCTTTTTTTTTTTCAGTTGGTTCTTGTGCTTCAGTTAGACTTACTTGGGTTTCAGTTGGTCTTTATTTTTTCAGGTTGTCTTCATTTTTTTTCAGGTAGTCTTCATTTAGTCTTCTTTTTTTTTTTTTTTCAGTTGGTTCTTGTGCTTCAGTTAGACTTGGGTTTCAGTTGGTCTTTATTTTTTTTTTCAGATAGTCTTCATTTTTTTCAGGTAATCTTCATTTTTTTCAGGTAGTCTTCATTTTTTTTCAGTTAGTCTTTTTTTTTTTTTTTCAGTTGGTTCTTGTGCTTCAGTTAGACTTACTTGGGTTTCAGTTGGTCTTTATTTTTTTCAGGTAGTCTTTTTCAGGTAGTCTTCATTTTATAAATTGTATCTGAAAAATCAACCCAAACATCAAACATAAAACATGTCCAGTTACAGTAGTGATGATTCAAATCATTCAACTCATTCACTTGCTTCGAGTGACACCGTCCACGAATCCGACTCAAATGAGAGAACTAATTTCGAAGTAGAAGAGGAAAGTTCAATAGACTCTAAGGATAGGAGAGACCCTTATGTTGATCCGCCTACACCTACACCGCTCCCGACACCGGACCCCTACGACAAGAGTGATAACAATGATGATGAAGTTGAGTCTCAGCCTCATGTTGGTGGTGAAGTGGTTCCGGATGTCGACCCGAATGAAGCCGATAATGAAGGTGATGATGAAGATGGTGGTGGTGAAGAAGAAAGGAAAGTAAAGGAGAGGAGAAATGAAGAACACAGATGAGAAGAAAAGGCAGGAGCGAGAAAATTTTTAAGGGAGGAGGGAGGAAGAATACAAGTGCCCCGCCCCCGTCCGACGGAATTTATTGGGTCAGACGGTCTGACCCAGTAGTTTCACTATAATATATGTAGGTAGAGGTGATCAACATCGACCGGACCCCACTCGAGCTATGAATTTCTCCTCGCTAAGGATAAAGGCATAAAGCAACCTCAATTGCTAAACGTACAAAATTACGCCTCTCCAAACTTTCACCGTTCACTTCACACACACCCTCCAAAGTCCAAACTCATTCCATAACAAATTCTACAACTCTACTACTCTAGCCTCTCTATCGAATTACCTAGTATGTTTTTCTACTTTTTTTTCTCTATAATTTCTCCATATATCTGGGTTTTGTTTCTCGATTCATATGCTATTTGCTTAGATACATTTCTGGGTTCATTAATTTTACTCACATTTGTCTTAAGTATAAATTGAATACTTGCTTGATGAATCTTGAGGTTACAAAATGGGTATATAATGTGGTATAATTGGCATTGCGTGTGACGCTGTAATTGGGTCGTATTTGTTCTATTGTACTTTGCTAGCTTCTGCCCAAGTTGACATACCCAATTTTTTGCCTTTTTGTTGAGTTTAGATTTGTGGGTCTGGAAGAGAAAGGAATAGAAGGGATATGGGTCATTTTTCTACATTGTGGTTGTGGTTAATTGTATGGGTTTTGATTGTTCCTCGAGAGGAGGGTCTTCTAATGTTTTAGTTTTACTTACCTTTATAAGAGAAATTAGAAGTTATATAGTTTGAAAAGAAATGCAATGAATAATCTGTGTTATTATGTAATGCCATCACAGATTAAGTAGTTTGTGTGTCTCCATTAATAGATAAGGTTGCAAATATCTTGACCTCACCTTTAAATGCAGCATTAATCCTTTTCTGTTTTATATGATGTTTGAGATTGCAATTGCATCACTTAGGTTTTGCTCTTTTCGCCTTAGAAAGTTTAGGTTTTAGGAAAAATAAGTTCCAAGTATGTTCTATAAGTTCAAATAAGGGAATTTCAGATGAAAATGATGCGGCCTTTAGTGAGTTACTCTTTAGTTGTTTGGTTGTTAACTTCTAGCCTATGACACTTACCAAGTTACCACTACCCGAAATTCTGTAAGGAGGATATTACTAAGGAAGCGGTGGCTACCCAAAGTGTTATGTATACTATTGTTGTTGTAGCATATGTTTGACAAAGATGGCGTCTGAGCAATTTCTTGGTTTTTGTGAATATACACAGAAATGGCTGCTACTCAGATTACAAGTTCTTCATCTTTAACAATCAAAGCATTGCCCTCATTTGAAGGCCTTCGGTCTGCTTCAGGATTCTCAAAGTTCAATGTTTGTGTTACATATCCTAGTTTTACATCAAGGTCATTGCGTGCTTTGGTTGTTAATGGTGCCTCAGTAACCGCATCCAAGGTTAGTTATGCGTGTCTGTGCAATACTTATTAATGTTCTTTCTTCACCAAACAGAATCTTACTATGCTTTACTTGTCACTTTTTGCAGTATACATCAGTTAAGCCACTGGGAGATAGAGTTTTGATAAAAACAAAGACGGTTGAGGAGAAGACCACTAGTGGAATTTTTCTTCCTACTACCACACAAAGCAAACCCCAATCAGGTGAAGTTGTTGCCATCGGTTCTGGGAAGAAAGTTGGTGAAAAAAAACTGCCTTTTGCTGTCAAGGTTGATGCCTCTATGCTTGACATGCAGATGCTAATCATGCTAGCTGTGAATGTGATGAGCCTAAAACTAATTCTGTATTTGTTTTTTCCTGTACAGACTGGTGCTGAAGTTGTGTATTCCAAGTACACAGGTACTGAAGTAGAAGTGGATGGATCTAGTCATTTGATATTGAAAGAAGATGATATAATTGGCATTCTAGAGAATGATGATGTTAAGGATCTCAAACCTTTGAATGACCGCATATTGATAAAGGTTTGTAAACTGACAAAATAACACCTTTTTTAACAGAAAAATATGATGAGTTTTGTTTAGCAGTATCCTTTCTCATGTCATATATAACAAAATATGCAATTGATGCTCCCGTTAGACCAAGTATATTATTTTCAGAATGGGAATTATCCGAAGTTATTCTCCTTTTTCTTATGTTTGCTGTTAGTTTTTGATGGGAGGAAGTTAGACATAAAGAACTCTGATGACTCCATCTATTAACTTGAAGAGTACATGAGGTAGCTTGGTCAGTTTTTATAGAGACTGCAAGATTCTTTCATCCCTCTATAGTTTGGGTTCTATATGATAAGCCATGTTGGAGTTCCCTCATGCTCTAGCCTCTAAGAAGTAAGAACTAATCTTGCTGGCTTTTTACTCAGGAAAACCAGTAGGCTGGGAAGCGTGTCAATACTTTGAGAAGGCCCCTTTGTCTAGTATTCAGTGGGACAACATTGACTAAATTGATCACCTTAACCTACTTCTCTTCTCTCTATCTTCTTCTCTTTTTCCTCTTTTTTTTTTTTGTGTTTTTGTTTTGCTTTTGTTTTTCTTTTTGGGATCTGCATTTAGACGTTATACTAAAATGGACCTTTCGACATGCTTCCTGAAATTGCTTGTGACATGCATCCCATTATTTGATAGCATTCTGTTTTAATCGGACAGGTTGCTGAGGTTGCGGATAAGACTGCGGGAGGATTGTTGCTGACCGAGTCTGCAAAGGAGAAACCTTCATTTGGCACAGTAATTATCTTTCCAAAACTAAGACAAATTATTACCCAAAAAAAGAAAAAAAAGAATCAACAATTTGAGGCTTTATTGATAAATCTATCATAGTGTTGCCATGATGCAACGACTGTGAAGTAAAATGTTTGCTCTGTTCTAATTTCCCAAATAACTCAGCCTACTTGTTCTGCATGCATTGATCATGCAGGTAGTTGCAACTGGTCCTGGTCTTTTGGATGAAGAGGGGAACAGGACTCCACTGCCTATTTCTCCAGGAAGCACAGTTTTGTATTCCAAATATGCTGGAAATGATTTGAAGGGTAGTGATGGGTCTGACTACATCGCGTTGCGAGTATCAGATGTGATGGCTGTGCTTTCTTAGAACGCCTCATACCCTGTGATTTCTATCTGCTGTTTGTAGAAGTAGACTTGTAGTTTGTCCCGCCTTACCTGTAGTTCAGGGGGGTGGAATTTTTTGCATTTGACAGTGCTAGAAAAGAAAATCTTCAGTAATAAAATGAGCTTTGGTTACAT
The DNA here is from genome assembly GCF_026745355.1 of Beta vulgaris subsp. vulgaris. Lineage (NCBI taxonomy): Eukaryota > Viridiplantae > Streptophyta > Magnoliopsida > Caryophyllales > Amaranthaceae > Beta > Beta vulgaris. Next base: position 33,414,746 of record NC_079205.1, read on the forward strand.
CTTTGTAGGTCATTTGTTAAGTTTGGTTGATTCGTCAGAGGTTCCCGGTTAACTATTTCTTGTTTGCTTTTTTTTTTTTTTTTTTTTTATCAAAATTTCTTGTTTGCTTTTACTTAAAGTCGCCAACAAATTTTATCTGAACATTGGAATTTGAATGAGTTTAGCTGAGGACTGAGGTCTACCATAATGTGTTCACAAACTTTTAAAAGAGGCGGGCCACACATTCAACTAATGGTGTGGCCAACACCTCCCTTCTCCACACACGCCCCCTACTAGAGGTGGCCATTGGGCGGGCCCAATCGGACCCAGCCCTGGACCGGCCCGGTGACAGACTGGCCTAGCCCGGACCACCCAAAAACCGATTAAGAACCGACCCTGAATCGTCCAAGAACCCGGGTTAGAGCGGGTCGATTGGTGCAGGAAATGAACCGCCCCGGACCGCCCTGGAATCGCGGTTTGAACCGCCCGACCATTGAACCGCCCTTTGAACCGCTAAAGAACTGCCTGTTTTTCTAAAGAGAGGGGGTGAGAGAGAAGGGGAAGCATTGAACCGTTGGTGTGGCCTTGAATCGGCCCGTTCAATGAACCGCATTGTAACTGGTTCAGGGTTGACAAATGCTAGCCCTGAACCTGAATCGGACCGGTCCGGTCAACTAACCGGTCCAGTTTAGGTTCATGGTTGTCTGAACCGGCCCGATCTCGGAACCGACCATGAACCGGCCCGGACCGGACCGTGGCCACCTCTACCCCCCACCCTTCTCTCATTCTTTTTTTTTAATAAAAAAACTCTTTTTTTTTTCTTTTTTTTTTTTCTCTTTGATGTCTCTCTCAATTTTCTTATTTTTTTGCCTCATTTTCTCTCTCTTCTTGTTTTCCCTATTTTTTTTTTCCCTATTTTCTCTCTCCTCTTATTTCCCCTAGAATTTTACCACTTACACATTGATAAATAAGGATGTGGCCAGCTAATAATAAGCCCAAGCTAGGCCTTATAATGATGCTCGTGTCCCCTTTAAAAAAAGCCGAAGTGTGAATTCGTTTTCGGATAACCCTATCTAAATGTACGTGTAACCATTATTATTTGTGACCTTATTTTATGATATGAGGAACCCATTACTTCATAATAAGTAACTATTATTATTTGTACCCTTATTTTATCGTACGAGTAACCCATTTATTCTACAAGTAACCCTCATATATTTTTCAAATGACCCATTATGTTATAAAAGTAACCTCATTAGTTAATAAAAGTAACCCTAATTACATGTTTGAGTAACCTTATTTATTTGTTCGAGTAACCTCATATGTTCGTAAAATTAACTCTAATTGTTATATAATAGCTTGAAATGTTTATAGAAAGTAATCATAAGAATAAGAAAGGTATAAGTAACCCATTAATTAGTTCATAAAAAGTATCCCCATTATATATTTAAAGTAATCTCATTTATTCATAAAAAGTGAAACACGTTGCTTTTCAATGCTAAGGTGTTACTTTTAGTGAATTAGAGATTACTTTATCGAATGCGAAGGGGCTATTTTACTGACACTAGGGATTACTTTTTATAATGCTAAGGGGTTACTTTTACTGAAAGTATATGTTACTTTTTGTACCTATAAAGGGGTTACTTTTTTTTTTATAAATAGGGATTACTTTACTATAAATAGGGGTTACTTTTTGTAACTGTAAGGGGATTACTTTTACTATAACTAGGGTTACTTTTTGTAATGTTAAGGAGTTACTTCTATTGAAAGTAGGTGTTACTTTTGTAATTATTAGGGGTTACTTTTATTGAAATTAGGGGTTACTTTTTAATTATAAAGGGTTATTTCTACAGTAAATAGAAGTTACTTTTTGTAATTATAAGGGGTTAATTTTGTAATTATAGATAGTTACTTCTACAATGAATATGGGTTACTTTTTAATATTATAAGAGGTTACTTTTACTTGTAAGTGTCATTATAGAGGTTACTTTTACTGAATTAGAGGTTACTTTTTATAATTATAAGAGGTTACTTGTGAGTCTCATCAGATTTTTACAGAGGATTAGATAATCCTATTTTCTTCATCTTCTTCAGCTGGATAAGATCTTCTCTCTCCTTTACTCCATTACTATCTAAAACTAACCTTTTTCAGAGGAGAGAGAAAATCATCAACATAAAAAAAAAAGTTAAACATCCACTTCCATGGAAGCTACACTTCATTTCACAGCGATAACTCCATTTTCGCGCCAATTTCCTTCTCTCTCCTCCACCTCAAAACTCAGCAACTGTCCTTCTTCTTTATGGACTGGTTCAATTCTCGCCATTAGTCTCTCATCAAGAAATTCTTTCACTGTGAGCTTCTCAATTTTTTGTTAATTTGATTAATTTTATGATTTTGTTTCTCAATTTTCCTAAAATTCGCGGACCTCGGCTTAATGAGTTGTCTCATCTCATCATCCCTATTGAGTCGTCCCATCTCACCGTATCTTATCTCGGTGACCTCGGCCTTGTTCAGTTCAAAGATGTTCGTTTTCTACTTTCTCTCTCCTCGCAATTTTTTTCAATTATTCATTATCTTGTTACTGAATTCTGGTTGTTGTACAGTGTATTCGATCAATTGTTGTGTTTGATTGATCAATTTAGTTATTTTCTTGTGTTTGTGGGATACTTTGTAGGGAGGAGGGAGGAAGGAGGAACGAAGGAAATGGGCAGAATATGGGATTTGGGGTGGGAGGAGAGAGAAAATGAAAAAATGTGAGGGGAAGAGGAATTGGGCGGGGGAGGAAGAGTTATAGTAATTTGGTCGCACGGTTTGGGTTCTGTGTGGCGTATTGCACAAAAAAAGCGCTGTAATGTGTTGGATCGACTAGAATGTGCTTTTTCTAAAAAAAAATTGTTGATGGCTGGGTGGATCTCACCGTCCATTAATTCTATCAGTAACGAGTAAACTATTTGCCTAATACATCAAGTTTTGTTTGTGTCTTTGGGTGTAGGAATCCACCTATATTTGTACATTCGACCCTAATGTAGTGTCATGGAAACATCTATCTCTATTATATAAATGAAGGGAGAAGCATGATGTCCCCCAATTAAATGACTATAATTCTTCTTACTTTTTTAATTACATCAATTTTGTTTAAAGTTTTAAAATAATAATGGGTAATCAATCGATCAAAATATTTTCCATTTTAAACAACTAAAATTAGAATTACTTAAAAATTAGGTGTTAAAAAAAAGAAAGACTAAAAAGTTTACAAAAAAAAGAAGTTAACAAATTATCAAAATCTTCCATCAAAATAAAAAATCAGCAATATAGTTCCACAATATTATAGTAATGTAAAGAAATGATTATTTTAATGGGTTTATATAATTTCAATTTGTGTAAGTCAATTACATATAGATAATAAAGTCAGATCAAGACAATGTACTACATTTGAAGTTTTAGCTATACTAACAATGATAGATAGATAAGTGTTAGAAATAAAAATTGTTCACAACTAAAAAGAAAAGCACATAAATGTGAAGGTAATCTTTGCAATTATGGAGAACATAAATTTGAATCAAATTTGAGAATTAAAAAAGCAAAGAATAGAGAAAAGAAATATTATTATTTTATTTGATTTCCATAGATAAATAAAGATAAATATATTTGTAATAATGAACTAATTTCCTAATCAGATTAGACAAAATTAACAAAAGGGGTGATTATGCAATAGTTTTATGGGCATTTTTTAGTAGTATGTTGAAAATATTAATTAGAAGTGCATGCTTTCTTTAACTACGTTCGTCCCGTTCTATTCAACTTATTTTGCTTATCTAATCAACTGATCCGAACTTATTTTTGGTGAAAGTAACTTTTAATAAGTTGAACAAAACATGGTTTTTATTGAAAAAACTTGCCAACTTAAACTATTATAATAAGTTGCCGCTGTATGTAAAACTAGCTACTCGACATTATAAAATATCAGAATGAAGAAATCGTCATCGCACGCTTCGCGTGCTTACAAAGCTAGTACAAATATATTAAAAGGCGCGCGAAAGAAAGCCTATGTGCCACTTGACACTTTTCTCAAATTTCTAATGTAAACGCTTTACGTTTATGTGTGCTCCTCACTTTTTAATTCTATTAGTGTAAGTGCAAGGTATCGAACACGTGACCTTTGAAATGAAAAGTAAGAGCTTAACCATCAATACACTATGACTATGTTGTTTAATATTTCAAATAAAATATGATGAAGCCTTGTAATAATTGTAGTTAACTAAAAAGACTTAACAACAAGTACATATTCTCTCCGTTTTTTTAATTGCTACATTGTTATATCCACAATAATTTATGCAATGTCACGTTCAAGCTTCTTGGAGTGTACTTTTTGATCAATTTAATGTAAAATAATGAGAAAAAGTGAAAAAAGTAGTATTTTTGGGTGGAAAAAGAGAAGAACAAATATAAAAGTATTACTTTATGGTGGGCCAAGTACCCCAAATAAAGAAAATATAGCAATTAAAAAGAAACATTCATGAAAATGTAGCAATTTAAAAAAAAAAGAGGGAGTACATCTTTAACACTCTTATTACGTGATATGATAGAGTAATAATATTATGTAGTATTCTAGTTCTGTTAGAATTCTATGTAATTTAGGGTTTATTTTAAGTAAATGTTTAAATGATAAAGGAATCCTATTATGAGTAGGAGTCTAATTCCTTCTCATTGAGTCTTAATACTTAGTTTTATTTTACATTAGGCGTGTGATTAAGTAGTAATTATCTTAGGTTTAGGCGTGTGCTTAAGTTATCTTTATTAGGAAGATATCTTTTATCTTTTATCTTTAAGCTTTCCTAGTTCTAGTAGGTTTAGGAAAATCTTGTATTATAAAAGGGATTTTCGGCCAACTTAATAAAGTAGAGAAGTTTTTGAGTTTAACCTATTCCTTGTGGAATTAAAGTTTTAGGAGTGAATCCAAGTTTAAGCAGTGAATGCAAACCCTAGTTATTATCACCCTTGGTTAGGAGTTGATAATTTCATATCATTGAACTTCTTGTGCGTGAGGCATAGGATTTCGAAATACTTCTTGAATTAACATTCAAGATTCATTAAAGAAAACATAAAAAAACTAATCTTTCTAATCAAGAACTAAGTATAGCCTTCAATTTCACATCAATTGGTGTGGCTGCTGGGATCTTAAAGGTGCTTCATTGGAATTGGAAGGTTATAGATTGCGCAAGATGACTGAACCTACGATCACTCTTGCGCCCCTAGCTAAGCAGATTGCGGACCTTATGGAGATGAATGCCATGGTGCACGCAGATGTGGCTGAGGTAAGGCGTGATGTGGTAGATTTAAGGAGTAATGGAAGGGAAGCCTCTCCACCTAGCATAGGAAATCGAAGGAGGGAGGATGAGCTCAAACTTTCGGACTTGCCTTCCTTTGATGGTGATGAAGATGCCGAGGCTTATTTGGATTGGGAAAGGAGGTTGGAACGTCTCTTCAACCACAAACAATTGGAGGAACACTCTCGTTTCTCATATGCCACGTTAAAGCTTACAAAGTATGCATCACTATGGTTTGATTCACTTCAAGCTAGGCGTGAATCTGAAGGAAAGGAACCACTTGACTCATGGGCCGAATTAAGAAAAGATGAAGAAAAGGTTTGTGCCACGAAACCACAAACAAGATTTGTTCTTAAGGCTAAATTCACTCACACAAGGACCATGACTGTCGAAAAATACATCAAGAATTTGAGCGTCTTTACATAGCTTGTGATTGTAGGGATCAAGAAGAACAAAAAATCGCCAAATTTGTGCTTGGATTGAATAGGACTTACGCAACTATGTGGAGTTGCAACCACTCACAACGTTTGATGAAGTATGTTCCTTGGCATGTAAGCTTGAGAGACAACATAAAGGCTCGGCCTTTGGGATGTTTAAGCAAGGTAAAGGTGAGATGGAGATGAGTAGTGCAGCTAAGGAGGCCGTGAGTGCCAAGGTAACTACACAAGAGGTTGTGGGGCTATGAAGGGAACTCTTCCTCTTGGTGCATCTAAGGAGTCGGCTGTGAAGAAGATGGTTGCTTTAAGTGTCAAGGGTTGGGACATGTAGCTCGAAACTACCCTAATCGTACCATGGTGACAAGGGAGGATTACTATAGTTTCCTTATCCAAAGTAGGATGGAAGAAGTGAGCCACAAATGAGGAACCACACGACATAGGGGAATGACTAGTGAAGAGTTTTGGACCAAGCAAGCCAAGTGTAGTCCAGAAGAGGCGCATGAAGTGTTGTAGTAAGGAGATCTTTGTTGGCTGAATTGCAAGATGAACAAGAAGATGACAAAGCAAAGTCTTTTCCTTTCGACATGCTTAATAAAGGATCAAGCTTGCTCTTTTATCATTGATAGTGGATCATGTACTAATGCTTGTTCTCTAACTATGGTGGAAAAGCTACAATTACTTACAAGAAAACACCCTAACTCTTATAAACTTAGCTGGTTGAATGATGAAGGTGGTGTGTGGGTAAGAAAACAAGCTTGGTTAGCTTCAAAGTAGGGGAGTATCATGATGAGTTATGGTGTGATGCTATTCCTATGACAGCTTGTTCATTGTTCTTGGTAGGCCATGGCAAAGTGATAGGTTTGTTCTTCACAATGGCAAAACAAATGAGTATTCGGTTCTTATGGGTAATAGGCGCTTACTACTTGAGCCTTTGCCTCCAAAGAAGCATGCTGCCACGCAAGGAAAGGAGAAAGGAAGCAAGAGGGAGCTCATATGTGCGTGAGTTTGTGCCATAAAGAAGTCTTGAAAACCGCAAGCAATAAGAAGGAAAAAGAGGAACAAGTGCTACAATTGCGTCAAGGCTCTAAGTTGGAGTTAGGAGATAAGGTGTGGTTGTCCCTTGCAGCTCAAAGACTCCATATGAATCACAAAAATGACGAGCCTATGGATGAAGGTCCATTTGAAATTGTTGAGAAAGTAGGCTATGAAACATTCAAGGTGTTGCTAGGAGGTGGCATATGTGCAACATTGCCTTCATGTGACTTGGTACCATGCTTTCCAGATTAAAACTTGAGACAAGTTTTTTTTCTACAGGGGAGTATGATATAATAGAGTAATAATATTATGTAGTATTCTAGTTCTGTTAGAATTCTATGTAATTTAGGGTTTATTTTAAGTAAATGTTTAAATGATAAAGGAATCCTATTATGAGTAGGAGTCTAATTCCTTATCATTGAGTCTTAATACTTAGTTTATTTTACATTAGGCGTGTGATTAAGTAGTAATTATCTTAGGTTTAGGCGTGTGCTTAAGTTATCTTTTTAGGAAGATATATCTTTTATCTTTAAGCTTTCCTAGTTCTAGTAGGTTTAGGAAAATCTTGTATTATAAAAGATTTTCGGCCATTAATAAAGTAGAGAGAAGAAGTTTTTGAGTTTAACCTATTCCTTGTGGAATTAAAGTTTTAGGAGTGAATCCAAGTTTAAGCAGTGAATGCAAACCCTAGTTATTATCACCCTTGGTTAGGAGTTGATAATTTCATATCATTAAACTCTTGTGCGTGAGGCATAGGTTTTCGAACATACTTCTTGAATTAACATTCAAGATTCATTAAAGAAAACATAAAAAAAACTAATCTTTCTAATCAAGAACTAAGTATAGCCTTCAATTTCACATCAATTGGTGTGGCTGCTGGGATCTTAAAGGTGCTTCATTGGAATTGGAAGGTTATAGATTGCGCAAGATGACTGAACCTACGATCACTCTTGCGCCCCTAGCTAAGCAGATTGCGGACCTTATGGAGATGAATGCCATGGTGCACGCAGATGTGGCTGAGGTAAGGCGTGATGTGGTAGATTTAAGGAGTAATGGAAGGGAAGCCTCTCCACCTAGCATAGGAAATCGAAGGAGGGAGGATGAGCTCAAGCTTTCGGACTTGCCTTCCTTTGATGGTGATGAAGATGCCGAGGCTTATTTGGATTGGGAAAGGAGTTGGAACGTCTCTTCAACCACAAACAATTGGAGGAACACTCTCGTTTCTCATATGCCACGTTAAAGCTTACTTAATATGCATCACTATGGTTTGATTCACTTCAAGCTAGGCGTGAATCTGAAGGAAAGGAACCACTTGACTCATGGGCCGAATTAAAGAATAAGATGAAGAAAAGGTTTGTGCCACGAAACCACAAACAAGATTTGTTCTTAAGGCTAAATTCACTCACACAAGGAACCAGGACTGTCAAAAATACATCAAGAATTTGAGCGTCTTTACATAGCTTGTGATTGTAGGGATCAAGAAGAACAAAAAATCGCCAAATTTGTGCTTGGATTGAATAGAATTACGCAACTATGTGGAGTTACAACCACTCACAACGTTTGATGAAGTATGTTCCTTGGCATGTAAGCTTGAGAGACAACATAAAGGCTCGGCCTTTGGGATGTTTAAGCAAGGTAAAGGTGAGATGGAGATGAGTAGTGCAGCCAAGGAGGCCGTGAGTGCCAAGGTAACTACACAAGAGGTTGTGGGGGCTATGAAGGGAACTCTTCCTCTTGGTGCATCTAAGGAGTCGGCTTGAAGAAGATGTGCTTTAAGTGTCAAGGGTTGGGACATGTAGCTCGAAACTGCCCTAATCGTACCATGGTGACAAGGGAGGATTACTATAGTTTCCTTATCCAAAGTAGGATGGAAGAGAGTGAGCCACAATATGAGGAACCACACGACATAGGGGATATGACTAGTGAAGCGTTTTTGGACCAAGCAAGCCAAGTGTAGTCCAGAAGAGGCGCATGAAGTGTTAGTAGTAAGGAGATCTTTGTTGGCTGAATTGCAAGATGAACAAGAAGATGAGCAAAGCAAAGTCTTTTTCTTTCGACATGCTTAATAAAGGATCAAGCTTGCTCTTTTATCATTGATAGTGGATCATGTACTAATGCTTGTTCTCTAACTATGGTGGAAAAGCTACAATTACTTACAAGAAAACACCCTAACTCTTATAAACTTAGCTGGTTGAATGATGAAGGTGGTGTGTGGGTAAGAAAACAAGCATTGGTTAGCTTCAAAGTAGGGGAGTATCATGATGAGTTATGGTGTGATGCTATTCCTATGACAGCTTGTTCATTGTTGCTTGGTAGGCCATGGCAAAGTGATAGGTTTGTTCTTCACAATGGCAAAACAAATGAGTATTCGGTTCTTATGGGTAATAGGCGCTTACTACTTGAGCCTTTGCCTCCAAAGAAGCATGCTGCCACGCAAGGAAAGGAGAAAGGGAAGCAAGAGGGAGCTCATATGTGCGTGAGTTTGTGCCATAAAGAGGTCTTGAAAACCGCAAGCAATAAGAAGGAAAAGAGGCAACAAGTGCTACAATTGCGTCAAGGCTCTAAGTTGGAGTTAGGAGATAAGGTGTGGTTGTCCCTTGCAGCTCAAAGACTCCATGTGAATCACAAAAATGACGAGCCTATGGATGAAGGTCCATTTGAAATTGTTGAGAAAGTAGGCTATGAAACATTCAAGGTGTTGCTAGGAGGTGGCATATGTGCAACATTGCCTTCATGTGACTTGGTACCATGCTTTCCAGATTAAAACTTGAGACAAGTTTTTTTTCTACAGGGGGAGTATGATATATAGAGTAATAATATTATGTAGTATTCTAGTTCTGTTAGAATTCTATGTAATTTAGGGTTTATTTTAAGTAAATGTTTAAATGATAAAGGAATCCTATTATGAGTAGGAGTCTAATTCCTTATCATTGAGTCTTAATACTTAGTTTTATTTTACATTAGGCGTGTGATTAAGTAGTAATTATCTTAGTTTTAGGCGTGTGCTTAGTTATCTTTTTAGGAAGATATCTTTTATCTTTAAGCTTTCCTAGTTCTAGTAGGTTTAGGAAAATCTTGTATTATATAGGATTTTCGGCCATTAATAAAGTAGAGAAGTTTTTGAGTTTAACCTATTCCTTGTGGAATTAAAGTTTTAGGAGTGAATCCAAGTTTAAGCAGTGAATGCAAACCCTAGTTATTATCACCCTTGGTTAGGAGTTGATAATTTCATATCATTGAACTTCTTGTGCGTGAGGCATAGGTTTTTCGAACATACTTCTTGAATTAACATTCAAGATTCATTAAAGAAAACATAAAAAAACTAATCTTTCTAATCAAGAACTAAGTATAGCCTTCAATTTCACATCATTACGTAAGTTACAAAAGAATATTGATATCATATTCTCTTACCACAAGTCCTTTTAAGGTTATTTTCAAACTCAAAGCTTTCAAAATTTTTTTACTTATCACGTCGTGACGTGAATATTTCAATTTTTAATGGACAAAAAATACGAAAAGTAGTATAAAATAAAAAATAATAACATATTTGTTTATTGTAACTGACCCGAGGCATCTCTCGGGAAAAAAAAAAATATTTATTACATCATAATTTGGTGATGGGTGATTAAGATAAGGAGAAAAAGGGTCTGTTTGGTTTAAAGAAAAATATTTTCTGGTGAAGAACAAAAACTAGTATTTGTTTTCCTTTGTTGAGAATGAGATAGTAGAGGAAAATGATTGTTCTCCAAATTAGAAAATGATTTTTCTTTAAATTTTGGAGGAAAATGTTTATAAAGAAACGAAAAACTATTTTCTATTTAACTTGTCCTATTTAAATCACTTTTCCAACCAAACAACGGAAAGTGGGAATAATCATTTCGAGTGAAACGTATTCCCCCGAGACAAACATAGCCTAATAGTCATTAACTCATTATCAATCACTTTTTGAGTAACGGATGAAAAATTAAAAGATACTCCAAATTGGTATTAAAAGAGGATGTCAATACAATGCCAAAAAAATAGATGCCTTAAGAACTCCCATAGGTTGATATTAGAGTGTATTTATTGTACACATGGATGTATCATGTGCATGGTATACCCAATGTTATTTTTGGCTCATTTGGAGATTACAACATTCTACGATTTTTGTTCATTTGTTTTTTTTTTCACATGAGCAAAAAGATAGCATTGGGTGCACCCCAAGTGTATGATAAAAGTTGTAGGATATCTGGCATATAATTTCCTTTTTTAAAAACTAGTATTTGGGCCTAGGCATTGTCCTGGGTGGTACTTTTTTCGAAATTGATATGCATTTTTTTTCCATTTGCATTATAATACAAAAACTCAACATTTGAAAGGTACAAATATGAGATTATGGACATTTATTTAGAGCATGATGAAGAGTTGGTTGAGATGGTAATTGTTCTATGTTTGATAGCAAGATGTCACAGGTTAAAATCTTGTTGCAAGCAAATTTACTTTTGTTAGTTGACATCTATCTATAAATATATTAAAAGGCGTGCCAAAATAGGAGACCGTGCCACGTGGCGCTCTATAGGTTTTGATCCCCTGACCTCAAGTTCATATACTAGCTCGAGCCTAATAACTAGTTATATATATACACATTGGAGAATTCTAGTGGAGTAACGTAAATGCATTGTTAGTCACCCCTTTTAATATATTAGATCATGATCAATGGAGTTGGTTTTGGTTGGTCTAGCAAAAAGTAAAGTTAGCTTTACTTAGTTTTACTATTAGAGCAATTGGCCCTTGGAGTTAGTTGGTTTGAAATGCTAGACCAACTAAGCCTTGGATGGTGTGCATATCAACGAATGGGGTGATGCCATACATATCAATATTGCTTTATTGTTGCTGTTTTTTTTTTTTTTACAAGATTGCTTTTTTGTTTTAAAGTAAATAAAATCAGCTTATAATTTTTTTTTAAAAAAATTACATTAAAACTACAAAAAATATCTTTAAATTGAGCCTAAATTTCATATATTTTACTATATTTTTTCACAACCTACTTTTCTTTCTAATAACTTTCTCCTAACTAAATTTTTTAAAAATATATATAAATTAATTAATATATCACTAATTAAAAGAATACTAATTATCTACTTTATATAAAAATAAGAACATGTTGGATAGGAAAGAGAGTATATGATGGAGTATACCAAAAATAAGAGACAGAAATAGAAAAGCCAAGTAGGACTAGTTTACCCATGTGAGAAAAAAAAGATAAATTGGTGGGAAGTTAGTGGAATGTGAGATGTAAGGAGTAAAGAAAAGAGAATAGAAAAAATACAAAGACCAACAAAAATTCACCCACCCATTGTACATACTCTAAGTATTGATGTTTGGTACAGCTTAGGATGTAATAAATGTATAGTAGACATTTTCCTCAAATCTATCAAACAACAACAATAATGATTAATAATTATGGAGGATTTGTTTCTTAAATAAAAATGGAAAAATCCACAAAATAATGTAATTATTATAATAATCCAAATATGATTATTCTAGAATAACAGTGGTGCCACCTTAGAATGATCTAAAGTGGCTAATTACATGGTTTAGTAATCTGTTTCTATTTTGTTTCTCAACTTTTTTTCGTTTCTCTCGCAACTCCTCTCTTTGTCTAGCCAACTAAAGTTTGATACATCACTATAATTATTTGACCTTTTAGTTTTCTTTTTTTAAGTTACTAGATTATTTTGACATATCATTGTTGGGATCTTATGGACCAATTCATAGATGATATTATTAAGAGGAAATCAACTATAGTTCGGATGATTAATGTAAACATTTTCTAAATAAATAAAAAAAATAAAAATGTGGATTTCATATGAATTTTGAAATACTTTATGATAAAGAATAAAAATTTTAATTACTAGAAATATTATTTTAATAGGTAGGATTTATTAAAAAAGCATGATGCATGGTTCTGGAAAGTACTGCCCACCCATCGCCCAACCCACTGTTTGGTCAGCATTTATTGGCCTACACACTACCCAGCCCACGTAGCAAGCTACCTGTCTTGCTGGGCGCCCAACGCTCGCTGGCGAACCACCAACGTTTCTTCCTCAGAATCCTCACACCCACTCATCTTCTTTCACTGACTCCCTCCTTCTCCCCCTCATAACAGAGCACTGACCACCGATTCTCCTCTACAAACACTGATCACCATTGCGACCCCCTACTGGTCAGCACCACCTAGTTCTCTGCGTTTCTCACCCAGCTTGCTAGTTGCTAGTAGGCATGCCCCACACCCCGTCCCATCTGCGCACTGTAGATATCGCCAGTACGCCACCATCATCGACCACATCACCCAGAATCACGACATTCCCTTTTCCAGCTAAACTTCTCTTTCCTGTCGTTGCTTTTCTTGTTTCTTTTTCTTTCCGTTTTATTTTCGTTATTTTCATTTTTTATTTTCCTTTTATTATTTCACTTTTCCCACTCAACACCTAATTCTAACGATCTTTTCCCCCCCTTTTTTGATCCATGGTTGTTATAGAATTTTGTCAAATAGGCACCAAATTGGTTCAAGTTCGCCTTCATGAAGTATTATGACATGAGTTTTGAGAATATTTGACTCTTCTCCCCAATTAATTAGGTAGTAAGCAGCTATTCTAACTTGTAGTTGTTGTTAATATTCGTTTCGAATTTTTTCTTGGATTATTGTTTTGATGCCATCTTGTTAAAAATCTTTTGAACACATTGATTGAATTATTGGATTGTTGGAGTTTGTGTATGGTTTTTGCGGTGTTGTAGCTTTTGGTGGGCCGACTTTGGTGTTGGATAATTGTTGGCGTTTGGTTTTCTTTCCTTCTCTAAGCTTTGCAGTGAGGACATTGCATATTCTAGCTTAGGGGAGGAATGCTATATCCTTTATTGCTTTCTAGTATAGATGTTATTGCTTTCATAGGATGTTGCACGATTTGTATCGTTCAGTAGAAGTGGGAGTTTACGTGTAACTAAAAAAATTATACTTCTTTTTTAGTTCCATTAGCATATTTCATCTCTTTTTAGTTGCATTTGTGGGACTATTGCTGACACTTTTCAAGAACCTTGTTGATATCTTACTACAATTCATAAGTGTCACTCATCTTGTTCATGATACTTTATAGCATGATTGTTTCGCAATTGATTGTTTGTGGTAAGTGATGTTATGATTTATATAGAGTTTCCCCCTACTTATATGCTAAAAAGGATGTCTATAGTGCTCTTAGGAGCCATTTTGTACTAACTTTCTCCATCTAGTTGTGGTTTGCTGTTTTGTATCGAATTGCAGCTTTTAGGAAATTATTCCCTATTTTCTACTGTTATATGACTGCTACACTAGACTGTAGAGGTTTGATGCTATGTCCCAAGTTCCTGAGGACACTTTCCGGGACGCTAAAGACTTGGCACTTGGAGCCAAGAAACGAAGAAAAGTGGTCAGGCCCGATCAGATCGGGCGGCCTAGCCCGATCGAGCGCCCAAGAGACACAAACTATTTTGGTTGTGGGCCCGATCGGGCGCTTACGCCATGTCGTAAGTCGTTGTTCATGCCCGATCGGGCGGTTCGACCCGATTTCATCGGGCACCCATGAGGATTTTCACGCGCACATTGCTAGTATAGTAGGCGGCTCGATGATTTTGGGCGGGTCGGCCCGATTGCATCGGGCGTGTGTAATTTTTGGCTGCTTCCAATTTAACGAGCCCGATTATATCGGGCATACTTGGCCCAATCGGGCGGTGACCCGAGACTCACATTTAATGAATTCCGGGCTTTTTTATAAGACTTTGTCCTAATTGTTTTAGGGCTAGTATAAATAGCCGAATCAGAATTTCTATTATTCATCTTTGTTTTCGCCATTAGTTTTCATAGTTTTCTCGAGAGAGTGATTTAAGAACCTTAGTTTATTGCTTTGTGCTTTAAATTCAAGATTAAACCTTTGGATTATTCACAAGTTCAATACAATTCTTCAATTTGGTAATCTTTTTTTATTGCTTTCTCTATTGTTGATTAGATTACTTTCTTAGTTATCTGCAATGTTTCAAAGTATGAGTTTTTATATTGATTTTGTTATTGTTTTCATAAATGTGAGTAAGTAGTTCTATTTCTAGGATTGTGGGGATCTATGTATGCAATGAGGGATTAATAGATTAGTCTAATAATTGCCTTGTATTTCAATTATTTTCTGTGGTTGAATCGTTCATGCTAGATTTATAAGTTAGGCCTAATTTATATTTCTAATATTACAATACTAAATCTGCTTCGAGAGTAGAGATGCCTTATAGGCTTTCAATCATTAGGCAGAGTGATCATTGACCATGCGATAGCGGCTAGGTGATCTTTGAGGGAGGTAATGGTGGAGAGAAATTACATGTGCCCTAGATTAATTGACTTATTAGGTGGTTGTTATTCACCCTTGATTTCTCGAGTTGTATGCATAGTGATCCATATTCCTTGTTATTTAATAATTGATTCATATATTCGTGTTTAATTCTGTTATTTGATTAGTTTAGTAACACAACCAACATCTGATCTTGTTAGTATAATATTAGAGTTCAGATATAATAATATAATTTTCTCTCTGTGGATTCGATCATGACTTCCCTGACTACTAGTTAGTGGACCTTAGGTTATTTTTGATCAGGTTATACGACTTTAGCCTGTCAGATCAGTCTTCACTGATCTCTCTCTGGCTTGATCTAGCTTTATAGTGCGAACAACTTAACCTAAGTGGGCATTTGTGCCTATAAACTGACGTATTTGTGTCAATTATGTTTTTTCATGTGTGATTAGTTCTTCAGTTATTACATTGATCTCGACTTTGACTTGGTACTCCTTAATATTTGATAATGCATACATTTTAATATGATTGAGACGTTTTATTTCATGATCGTAGAAGCATATTCATGATCATACGGGATATTTAATCCTTAATAGACAGCTTGGTCTATAAGATGGAATACAAATGTGGTTTCGTTCCGCTTCACACTCATCACCTTGGTATGCATACCCTCAAGATCGTATGAAACCTTCCGCCTACTTAAGTTATCAAAATTATAAGGACACTACTGTCATCACAACTTTAACCAACTTAAACCACTACTCACCACTTTAGTTACAAACCCAACTTAGATTTAAGTTGGGTTTGTAAATAAAGTATAGTAAAAGTTACAGGATTTCAGATTCTTGATATTACTATTAGTTCGTAGAATGATTTTAATTCGCAATTCTGATTTTATTACACCCATGTATATTTTTATAAGTTTTGTTATTATAAACCAAGTATAATATAAGTTACCAAATTATCAGATTTGCAAACATATTATTATTAGTTCCTACAGATGTTAGTTTCAATAAAGTACATGAAAAGGAAGTTTAAACAACAAGATTGGTTATTTTTATATTTCGAAACCCTAAGTTTTACATAGTTAGTTAAGCTAATTTTTATTATCAAGGACTTAGCACTGAAATATTTTATTATTCGATTAGGTCCCAATTTCATAAGTGGAACGTTTAAGTAAATCGCCAAAGATTCTCTGTTACAAGGTACGTACGCATAATAGTTCAGTTGGATATGTTAGTATCATTTTAGGTTATGAGTTCTTTCATTGGAATCTAGAATCATGATAGGCAACAATTGTATGATTATGATTGATATATAGTTTGGTAACATGAAATCGATTGGAAATCTGTATGTATTTCCTGGTTGTATGGCTTATGTATTTGATTGCATCATTATTGGAATGCGTAATTCTATCCTATCACAAGCATGAATTGGATCGAAATCCTATGATTTATTGTTGTAGAAAGGATGTTACAAGAGGTTGCCTAAACTAAGGAATTAAGCAATGTATCTAAGAAAGAACATTAAATGATTAAATATTTAATGTTATATGAATGAATAACACTAAGAAGGATATTTGGCGATAAAATTGTAGTTGGAATCTCTAGAAGTAATGAACAATGGGGGGAGTGTGGGACTTGTTCTACGCTCCTAGGCAGGTCTACTGTGATGACAGTAGTGTCATTTATTTTGATAATTCAAGTAGGGGGAAGGTTCCGTACAATCTTGGGGGTATGCATACTAAGATGATAGATGTGAGACTGATCGAAACCGTATTTACATTCCATCTAATAGACCAAGTTGTCTATTAAGGATTAAGTAACACGTACGATTCTAGTAAGATGACAGTGCCCATTCGCTGCCAACTAAATTATAAAAGTAATAAAATATAATACTTTCGTAGTATCATGTCTAGGAATGTTTCTTATTGCTTTGATTATGCTTAGTGTATTATTTTACTATTTAAGTACATAGTTAGGTGATTATTTGTTATTGGTGCTAGTTTGTTGACCTATGATGAACCATTGATATTCAATGGGGAGCAGAATTGGTATGTTGTGGATGCTGCATGAGTTCGCACATACTAGGGATAATCTTTGTTTTTAGAACTTTAAAAGTGTTTTTATTGATCTTATAGAGTTTCTTTATGAAGTAATGGCTTTAAATAAAAAAAGGGTCAATAATTAGTTTTGAGTTGTAGTCAACATTTTATGCCTGCTGTAGTTTAGTTTGAATAATAATGTTTTAAGTTAATATCTTCATTTGAAATAAACCTTGCGTTTCACCGTGGCAGTAATACTCCTGAAGTCGATGCGACATAGTTTAGACGTGTATGGATTTTGGGGTTGTTACAAAACTGTTTGTCAGAGCCAAAAGTTCCTATTTTTCAAAGATGTTTTAAAAGATTGTTAAAATGGGTAGTATGGGATAGGATCATATAGCTTACTTTTACATGAATTTAATCATATGAATGATTTTATTTGTAATCTCTTTTCTTGCTTTACATGTCTGATATGTTTTTAGGGATTATGCAAGTACTGTGGAATGAAATTTTGTGTAGTTTGATTAATTGAGTTTGTGAAAGGTTCTTTAAAATCTTTGAAGTATGAATAGATTAGGAGGATGTACAAGGATAGGTACATATATAGTGGTTAGAAACACTAAGTTAACTCCGAATTGGTATTAAAGATGTTTCAAAATAGTGTTAAATTAAAACTTTATGTTGAATATTTTAGGACAGAATTATTTAATTGTTGAAATTATTTTGAACGTACTCAAGGAGTTACAAAATTTTAAATAATCGTTTTTTCTCTTATATATGTATATATATAATATATATTTTTAAGATCTTTAATTCTAAAAAACTTAGACTATTTCCTTTCTTTAATTTCGCAGATGGTTTACGACATAGGTCCTAAGGAATACCTCATGAAACACTCAATAACGGAAGATTGGGACATATGGGCCAATAAGATGAAAGTTGCTATGGAGTAAAGGATTATGCAGGGAGACACGAGGCTAAGGATTGAACTGCAGAAAAATACATTTCATGCTTCGATATGTCCCTAACATAGAACCATACCGTTTCGTACATCATAGATATGGGGATTTGTGGTCAGAAGAGGGGAATTTTAACATGGACAAACATACATACTAGAATCAATACCTTCCTATTGTAGAGCATTTTATTACCGACCTCAAATACTGTGAAAATGAGTGGAGAATCTGTGAGAAAAGAGTTTGTGAACCCTCTACCTCATCACCTTCAGTTCTAGGACTACCGCGTAGCGTCAAACCTTCGGACTGTTACCTACATTTTCGATGATGAAGGGAATAATAGGACCTTTATTGCAGTGATTGAGGAAAATTAGGTTGCACCTGTACTGATGTAGGAAATGAGGAAGAGGGAAATCCTAACGAAGATGAGCTTGCTGAAGGGGATCCGATTGAGGAAGAGCATGTATAAGAAGAAGAGCCTATAGAAGAAGAAGAGCCTATGGAAGAAGAGGAAGAATCCATATATGACGAAGAACTCCTGGAGGAAGATGAACCTATAGAGGATGACGAGCCTGTTGAGGACGAAGATGACATGAAAGAAGGAGTAGAAAATGCTGAGTTTGATGACAAAGTCATCATTATAGTCCCTATTTTCCTCTGAAAATATAATTAGGATTAGAATGTTATTTTCTTTATTTCAGGTTTAATAAGGCTTGCATGCCAAGTAGTAAGTTAGCATTGTTTAATTCTTTTATTTATTTATATTATGTTTTCTTTGAAACAATAAATTTTCCCATTTTCAATAATAAGACAATCTTTTCGTTCCTTTATTATAGGATGTGACGTCTTATTTAAGATGTTTATATTGCAAGTCAATAGAGACTTAATATTTGTTCGCAATAAAAATGTGTTGTATGAACGTGCAAATGTGTAATGGTTAAGTGAATAAACGATTATGTGTATGTCACTGAGATATTTTTTGTGTTATTTTGAGCACAATGGTTCGTTCGGGAGGCGCGCGTGAGACCCCTCTGAATGTCGAGCAGTTGATACGTGACCTAGTGCAAATTATAGCTAACCTAGCCCAAGGTCATAACTGGGATAGGGACTTGTCTGAAAAGGTTGCCTGAAGAACCCACCACTATTGAATGGGAAAGTAGGGCCCAAAGAATTAGAAAATTGGGTTGGGGAATTGGATAAGCTTTTCTTTACCCTCACGTGCCCAGATGATAAGACTGTGCCCTTAGCAAGTTATAACCTATAGGGGTATGCCCACTTTTGGTGGACTCGAGCTAAGTACAACCTCTTAAAACAACCTTACTTTGGGCGGGAAGCTTTCAAGAAAGCCCTAAGCGATAAGTATTACCCACCATACCTCAAAAAGTAGAAAGATCAAGAGTTTATGATGCTAGAACAAGGGAGCATGTCTGTTGAGGAATATTACCGCAAATTCATTGAGGTGATGAAATTTGCTCCTGAAATGGCCCCTATTGAGGAAGCTAAGGCCTCACGTTTCGAATTAGGGCTCACCCTTAACCTGCAAGGGAGACTGGGGGGAGATACTTTCACCTCGTTATACCATGTCTTTGGCAAAGCTGTCCATTTATATGCCATAAGGAAACGAGAGGAAGGAGTTAAACAAGGTGAGACACGAAAGGAGAATCCAAACCCCGAGGTTCAAAGATTTGAAAAGAAACACCATAGGAACCAGAACAACCAAGCCTCCCAAAGAAACTTCGGTAAGGGACCTAACAACAGTACTCACCATAATAACAATAACCGCAACAATAACACCAACAACCGCATACCTGAGCGTGTGTACAGGTGTAAGAAGTGCCCAAACAACCATCCTAGGAGAGATTGCAAGGGTAATAAGGTAGAGTGTCGTGAATGTGGGAAATTGGGGCATAGGGCGTATAAGTGCTACTCAAAGAATAAAGTTAACTCCAATGGTCAAAAGAAAGGAAACTATGGAGACAAGCCTAGGAATGGGAATGACAATGGTGGAAATGCATACAATGGATCAGGGAACTCCAATTACTCCAAACGACCAACCAATACCAATAATCAGGCACCAAAT